>NC_081570.1:25942111-25950002 GCF_022355385.1 Mustela nigripes | reverse complement strand
TATAAAAAATAAAAAATTAAAAAAAAATAAAAAATTAAAAAAAAATAGTTGGGCTGAATATAAACTTGTAGAATAAAAATCATCCAGGGCACCTGGGTGGCTCAGTGGGCTAAGCCTCCTCCTTCAGCTCAGGTCATGATCTCAGGGTCCTGGGATTGAGCCCCATATCGGGCTCTCTGCTCGACGGGAGCCTACTCCCCCCCCCCCCCCCCCCACTTCTCTGCCTGCCTCTCTGCCTACTTGTGATCTCTCTCTCTGTCAAATAAGTAAATAAAAAAATATATATAAAAAAGAAATCATCCATCTCTGTACCCCCTCAGGATTTTGAAAGTGTTTCACTAATGTTTCTAGCTCACAGTGCTTATGTTGAGAAGACTTAATGTTGTTTTTCTTCCTGATTGTTTGAATATCAGTGAGTGAGGGATGTTTTTCATCCCTTGTTCTGACACTTGGTGGCCCCCTCAATCTGGAAGCTCATGTCTGGATTTATTGCTTCAGTACTTTCCCCTTTTGGTTTCTTTCTTTCTGGAACTTCTGCTGTTCAAATATTAGCTCTCCTCATAGGTGTTATAATCTTATACTTTCTCCTATTTTCCATCTTTTTGGAGTTCTCTGCTTGTCTTTGGAGGTTCCCTTGATTTATTCTTACAACCATTCCATTAAATTATTTATTTTCCTCATATTTTCATTATTTATTTAGAGTTTGAGCAGAGGGGAGGGGAAAAGGGAGAGAGAGATAAAAAATCTCAAGCAGACTCTGTGCTGAATGTAGAGTCTGACATGGGGTTTGATCTCACGACCCTGAGATCATGACCTGAGCCAAAATCAAGAGTCAGATGCTTAATTGACTGAGCCACCTAAGTGCCCCTATATTTTAATTTTAAGAACTCTTTCTATTATTTCTTCTTTAAATAATTATATATTCTTGTTTGAGGATACAATATTTCCTCCTATATCCCTAAATATATCAGCTATATGGTTGTGTTTTTCCCTTTCTACATTGTTGCTATCTCTATAGTATTTTTTCCTGTTTGCTTATGTTAGTCTTCCCTCTCACAATAGAGTGGTTCTTCAAATATCTGGTGAAAGTTGATGCCCTTCATATTTAAGAGGGAGGCACTGAAATGCTCAGTGGAAGTTCCATGTGTGAGCTTCAAGCACTGGTGATCTCCTCTAGCATGACTTGGCAGGACGTGGGTGTTCAAGTAGGAACCCATAAATGCCGATACCATAAAGTCTCTTCTCTTGGATAGATCAGTTGTTGCCCATTCTTGCCCTATGACTCACTATACCCAGTTCTTCCCACCCCTTCCACCACCCAAGGACACATGGTCCTGCAGCCATACTGCTATTCCCTACTAACCCAGGAATGAATGGTTTACAGGGCTCTGTGTGTATATTCACTGGAATTCATTTTCTCGCCCCCCAACTCCTCTATGGGGCAAGTTCTTACTTCTCCAATAGAGTCTGTTAGAATCACTTCTTTCATCTCCACACTTCTTTTGTCTTTGCCCTGCTCCTTACCCCAGGAAAGAGTTAGCCTCTTTGTGTTGTCTGTCCTCATGGTTCCCTGTGGCTCTTAATGGGCATCCCACTCTGCAACACTATGATTTCCTGTTTGTGTGTTTCCTCTCCACTAACCTCAAAGCCTTTTGAGAGTAGAAGCTTTATTTTATTACCTGGTCCTGGTCTGGCCAGTTCCTTTAGCAACCATGACACCTTGTCCTCCTTAGGGTAATACAGAGAAAATAGAGACACTGATTTCCAGAAATCAGAGAGATTTTTATGGAACTGCTACCATCATAGGCAGCTAAACACAATTCAAAGGGCTACATTTTGATCAAGACTTATACAGTTTTTAAAAGCCTACCTCCACTCCACATTTTCTTAGTCTCCTGTCATGATACCAAGTAGATATACTCACATCATCATTTGTCTATCACACCTTCTGTCCAGGGCAGACTTATTATCTGGAGAGACAGGAGGAAAATGCTCACCGTAAGGACCTTTGGCTTCTCTTTGAAGACAACTGTCTGTGGAGGTATCAATCAACCATGAGCATAAAGACTCAGATGGAGTTGGGTTCTCCTATAGTCTCTACACCTGCATTTCTTGCATATCTATCATCCACAGCTCAGGAAAATGTCAACATCATATGAATACATATAAACTAGGACAGGGCCGGCAATTACATTTCATTTCCAGTGTAATTCCACCTGATGAAGGGTGGCTGCCTGAAGTGCTTGTTAAGGGTTCTGAGGCCTTAGCTAGGTTCAGTATGAAAGAGTCCCTGTGATCAATTAGAGATGTCTGCCATGGGCAGTTATTCACCAGTCCCAGAACCAGGGGAAAGATGAAAGTAAAATGTTCTTAGACAGTGTTTCCCAAACTTCACTGATGATAAGAATTACCTGGAGGTGCTTGTTAAAAATAGATTCTGGGGGCTCCTGGGTGACTCAGTAGGTTGAGCATTCGACGCTTGGCTTCAGCTCAGGTTGTGATCTCAGATTCCCGAGATCAAGCCCCGCATCTGACTTGGTGCTCAGCATGGAGTCTGCTTCTTCCTCTCCCTTGCTTTTCCCACCTCTCTCTCTCATAAGAAAGTATAATCTTTTCTGCCCATTTTTTAATATGATTGTCTGTGTGTGTTGAGTTTGAGGAGTTCTTTATAGATCCTGGATATCAACATTTTGTCTGTACTGTCATTTGCAAATATCTTCTTCCATTCCGTGGGTTGCCTCTTTGTTTTCTTGACTGTTTCCTTTGCTGTGCAGAAGCTTTTGATTTTGATGAAGTCCCAAAAGTTCCTTTTTGCTTTTGTTTCCTTTGCCTTTGGAGACATATCTTGAAAGAAGTTGCTGTGGCTGATATCGAAGAGATTACTGCCTATGTTCTCCTCTAGGATTCTGATGGATTCCTGTCTCACATTGAGGTCTTTTATCCATTTTGAGTTTATCTTTGTGTAAGAGAATGGTCCAGTTTCATTCTTCTACATATAGCTGCCCAGTTTTCCCAGCACCATTTATTGAAGAGACTGTCTTTTTTCCACTGTATATTTTTTCCTGTTTTGTCAAAGATTATTTGCCTATAGAGTTGAGGGTCCATATCTGGGCTCTCTACTCTGTTCCACTGGTCTATGTGTCTGTTTTTATGTCAGTACCATGCTGTCTTGGTGATTACAGCTTTGTAGTAAAGCTTGAAATCAGGTAACGTGATGTCCCCCATTTTATTTTTGTTTTTCAACATTTCCTTAGTGATTCGGTGTCTCTTCTGATTCCATACAAATTTTTGGATTATTTGCTCCAGCTCTTTGAAGAATACCGGTGGAATTTTGATTGGAGTAGCTTTAAAAGTATATATTGCTCTAGGCAGTATAGACATTTTAACAAAAAATGGGCAGAAGATATGAACAGACACTTCTCCAATCAAGACATACAAATGGCTATCAGACACATGAAAAAATGTTCATCATCACTAGCCCTCAGGGAGATTCAAATTAAAACCACATTGAGATATCACCTTACACCAGTTAGAATGGCCAAAATTAGCAAGACAGGAAACAACATGTGTTGGAGGGGGAACCCTCTTCCACTGTTGGTGGGAATGCAAGTTGGTGCAGCCTCTTTGGAGAACTGTGTGGAGATTCCTCAAGAAATTAAACATAGAACTTCCCTATGACGCTGCCATTGCACTCCTGGGCATTTACCCCAAAGATACAGATGTAGTGAAAAGAAGGGCCATCTGTACCACAATGTTCATAGCAGCAATGGCCACGATCACCAAACTGTGGAAAGAACCAAGATACCCTTCAACGGACGAATGGATAAGGAAGATGTGATCCATATACACTATGGAGTATTATGCCTCCATCAGAAAGGATGAATACCTAACTTTTGTAGCAACATGGACGGGACTGGAAAAGTTACAATGTTACAATAAAAAGTTACAATGACCTATGTTTTTCAGTCAAGAAAACAAGAGGTTGAGTAGGAATATGGTTTCTCTCTTTGAAACATAAATGTCTTCTTAGTAGACTTACTAAGATCTTGACAAGGGAGCCCCTTGAACATTGAACGCAGTTTAGACAGTTTAGACACAGTGAAGAATAGTTCCTAAAACCAGTCCCTTTACCTCAAAAAAGAGACAAAGACATAGAGAGGGGGGGGGGGGAGAATTCCTATAAACAGGCATAGTTAATGTGGATGCATAGCGCCTTTTGCAGTATTAAACATCAACAGCGTGTACTTGTGCTCCTACGAGGAAAAGGTGGTTCTTAGATGCATATTTGATGAAGAATCTATACATATATTATGTAACAAAAAGAGAATGCTAACATTTACTGAGCTTACTATTTTAATCCTTTCTGTATTATTTTATTCTCTCTGGATATCATGAGGATATATTATTATTATCCAAATTTCATAGCTGTGAAACAGGCACAGAAACTGTAAGTTGTTTGCCCAAGATCACATAGCTAAGATGGTGCCCATATAATTTACCTATTGCATAACAAATGACTCCTGAATTTAGCAGCTTCAGGCAAAAAAAATTTATCTCATATGTTCTCTGGGTCAGAAATCTAGGTGTGGTTTGCCTGGGTCCTCTGGCTCAGAGCTTGTCACAGGGCGGCCGTCAGGGTGTCTACCAATACTGCAAGTCAGCTCAAGGCTCAAACTCATTCCTGTGGCTGGTGGCAGGACTCAGGTCCTTGGACTTATTGGACTGAGGGTCTCTTTCCTATCCATGAAGACAGCTCAAAACCTGGCTCTTGCCTTCTATCTGGGCAAGGAAGAGAAAAAGCGAGAAAGAGTGGGCATGATGGCTGCTAGACTCTTTCTGCAAACCTAATATCGGAATGATATTCCATCATGGTTGTTATATTCTCTTCAGAAGAGAAGTGAGTCATTTAATTCCAGTCCTCACTCAAGGGAAGGAGATTTCACATGGTAGGTGAAACAGTACTGATGATACTCTAATTTTTAAGTGGGTAGTCCCATGATTATCCTGGTATACAACTCACATGTTGGTTACATGTATTTTTTTGGATGCACCAAATTCACACGGCAATTTATTTATTTTTAAATTCTATATTCACTTACTTTCTTATGGAAAGCAACAAGAGCAGTTGACAACTCTGAAGAATAAAGAATCTTTGTGTGCTTGGTGACATGCAACAGGACTGCTCATAAGAAGTAACCAGGGAGCTTTTAAAAAAATTAGTATTTATTTTTTAGAACTGTTTTGTTTATAGAAAAATTGAGCAGAAAATACAAAGAGTTCCCATACACCCCCCTTTTCCATCTCCAGTTTCCCCTATTATTAATATATTATATTAGTGTGATACATATAATTGATGACCCAGTATTTATTCATTATTTTATTTCATTAACCAATATTTATTCGTTATTCATAGTTCACATCAGGACCCACCTTTTGTCTTGTTCAGTTTACAGATCTCGGCAAATGTATAGTGGCATGTATCCACCATTATAGTATCATGTAGAATATTTTCACTGCTCTAAAAATCCTCTGTGTTCTGCCTATTCATCCCTCCCTCTTATCAAATTCCTGGCAACCACTGACTTTTTACTGTCTCCATAGTTTTTCCTTTTCCAGAATATCATTAGTTGGAGCCATGTAGTATGTGGACTCTTTAAGACTGGTTTCTTTGACTTAGCATATGCATTTAAAGTCCACCCAAGTCTTTTCATGTCCTGATATCTCATTTTGTTTTGATCACTGAATAATATTCGATTGCTTGGCTATACCACAGTTTATTTATCCATTCACCTATTGAAAGACATCTTTGTTTTTTTGGGAAGTTATCAATAAAGATGCTGTAAGCATTTGTGTGCACATACATTCTTGGCTCATTTGGGCAAACACTAAGGAGTACAGTTGTTGGATATACATTAAGGGTGTGTTTAGTTTTGTAGGAATCTACTAAACCCTGTTGCAAAGTGGCTGTACCATTTTGCGTTCCCACCATCAATGAGTGTTTCTGTCGTTCTACATCCTTGCCAATGTTTGGTGTTGTCAGTGTTTTGGATTTTCCCCATTCTCATAAGTGTGCACTGGTATCTTAAGTGTGCACTGGTATCTTTTCAATTTGCAATTCCCTAATTACATGTGATGGTGAGCATCTTCTTGTATTCTTTTTTTAAAAAAAGTTTTATTTATTTTCAGAATAACAGTATTCATTGTTTTTGCACCACACCCAGTGCTCCATGCAATCTGTACCCTCTCTAATACCCACCACCTGGTTCAAAGGAAATAGTCAAGAAAACAAAGAAGCAACCCACGGAATGGGAGAAGATATTTGCAAATGACAGAACAGACAAAATGTTGATATCCAGGATCTATAAAGAACTCCTCAAACTCAACACACACAAAACAGACAATCATATCAAAAAATGGGCAGAAGATATGAACAGACACTTTTTTTTTTTTTAGAAGATTTTATTTATTTGACAGACAGAGATCACAAGCTGGCAGAGAAGCAGGCAGAGAGAGAGGGGGAAGAAGGCTCCCTGCTGAGCAGGGAGCCCAAGGCAGGTCTTGGTCCTGGGACCCTGGGATCATGACCTGAGTTGAAGGCAGAGGCTTTAACCCACTGAGCCACCCAGGCGCCCCTGAACAGACACTTCTCCAATGAAAGCATCTTCTTGTGTTCTAATCTGCCATTTGTGTATCTTCTTTGGTGAGCTGTTTATCCAGGTCTTTTGCCCATTTTAAATTGGTTAGTTTGTTTACTTATTCTTGAGTTTTAAGAGTTCTTTGAATATTTCAGATACAAATCATTTATCCCAGTATATGTTTTGCAAATTGTGGCTTGTGTTTTCATTCTCTTAACAGTGTATTTTGTAGAGCAGAAATCTTTAATTTTAATCAAGTCTAACCTAATCATTTTTTTCCTTTTATGTGCTGTGCTTTTGGTGTTATATCTAAAAGATCATCTCCAAGCCCAAGGTCACCTGTGTTTTCTCCTGTTATCTTCTAGAATTTTTTATGGTTTTGTGCTTTAATTTTATGTCTATGATCCATTTTTGAGTCATTTTTTGTAAAATATTGAAGTCTGTGTCTAACTTCTTGTTCCTTCCTCCCTTCCTTTCTCCCTTACTCCTTTCTTCCTCCCTTCCTTCTTTCCTTTCTTCCTTCCTCCCTCTCTCCTTCTCTCTCTCTCTCCCTTTTTTCTTTGCTTCGTTTATTTTACATGCAGATATCCAGTTTTTCCATTATGATTTGTTAAGAAGACTATCTTTTCTCTAATGAATTGCCTTTGCTCCTTTTTCAAAGATCAGTTCGGGGCACCTGGGTGGCTCAGTGGGTTAAGCCGCTGCCTTCGGCTCGGGTCATGATCTCAGGGTCCTGGGATCGGGCTCTCTGCTTGGTAGGGAGCCTGCTTCCCTCTCTCTCTCTCTTTGCCTGCCTCTCCATCTACTTGTGATTTCTCTCTGTCAAATAAATAAATAAAATCTTAAAAAAAAAATATCAGTTGGCTATTTCTGTAAGGATCTATTTCAGGCTCTCTATTTTATTTTATTAGTCTTATTGTCTGTTGTCTCATGAATGCCACATAATTTTGATTACTGTAGCTTTATGTAGTAAGTCTTTAACTCAGGTAGTGTCATCCTCTGACTTTGTTCTCCTTCAATACTGTGTTGTCTATCGTTGGCCTTTTACTTTTTCATAGAATCTTCAGAATCAGTTTGTTGAAATGTACAAAATAACTTGCTTGGATTTTGACGGGGATTGTGTAAAATCTATAGGTCAAGGTAGGAAGAACTGACATCTTAAGGATATTGGGTCTTCTTCATCCAGATGGCCAACAGACACATGAAAAAGTGCTCCATATCACTCGGCATCAGGGAAATACAAATCAAAACCACAA
>NC_081570.1:25768406-25939111 GCF_022355385.1 Mustela nigripes | reverse complement strand
CCGATGGATTTTCAGGTGTTTGCAATCTTTAGATAAGCTATCTAGCTGATCTCCGGCTAGCTGAAGCAGTCTCAGCTTGCTACTTCTCCGCCATCTTGACTCCTCCCTTCTTCTTCTTCTTTTTAAATTGAGCTTCTTCCTAGTTGTTCTAGCCATTATTGAAAGAAAAGTATTTAGGTCTCCACTTATTATTATTGAATTGTCTATTTTTCCCTTCAGTTGTCTCAGTTTTTGCTTCATGTAGTTTGTGTCTTTGTTTTAGATGCATGTATATTTGTAATTGTTTTATCTTTCTCATAGGTTGAGGTTTTTTTTTTTAAATTATAAAATATGCCTTATTACCTCTAGTATCGTGGAACCTCTTCTCTACAAGAGAACTGAAATAGAGCAGTTGGGCATCCAGTGGTCTTGGCCTGAGTGCCAAGAGCAGAGCTTCTGCACTATGAGTGAAGGCAGAGTGAAGGAAGGGAGACTGGTCCTCTCTTCAGCATTAGCCAAAATTGAACTTCTGTAGCTTGGGACTGGGAAATACCTGAGAACCTACACCTGCCAAGATGAAACAGTAGCTCCAGACTTGGGAGCTCAGGGGGAGAGGAAGCCTTCTTCTCAGCCACACTGACCTGGAGTAGAACTCCTATAATATGGAACTGGAGGTAGGGGACAAAGAAGGGGGTTATGGCTCAAATGCAACAGACTCTAACTGTTCTTCCTGAGATTTAGTAGATTTTCTTAAAAGAATGTTTCTTCCTTTGCTGTATGCCCTCAGAGAGGCTTTAGACTTTAAGTAATTAAAAAAAATATTTTTCACCAATTAAAGAGTGATTTTGCTAGACATACAGTCTGCCAAGCTCTTTCTACACCTTTCAGGAAGTCCTGCCCTTTCATGTAAAATCTTAAAAGAGTAAACAGGACTAAGTGTAGCTTGCTGGGGTTGAATGCCACCCAGAAATTCTTAGCTGTTGAGGTTGCCATGACCAGAAATGAAGAAAAAAACAAAACATAATCCTTGGCAGCACCAAATTATAAAGAAATAAGAGTTGGCTGCTGAGTGGCCACATATTTGCCTTTCACTTCTCTGAGAAATCAATCTCATCACTCAGCTCAAAATTATGGCAGCAATAAAAGTGCAATTGCATTTGTGTGAGGACCTAACCTAGCCCAGTGCTTTGGATTGCTTATATATTCTGTGGGGAAATGCCAAAGCAGGAGGCTGATTAGCAAGAGGCCATAGATTTTAAAAAAAAATCTAATTAAGTAGTTAAAAGGGAAAGTGGAGGTTGGTAGAAGTAAATAAGTATATTCCCAAACTGAGTGTCTCTTGTCAGAAGAGAACCTAGTTTGTGGTGAACTGATGTAGGCTGGGGAGTTCTCAGATCCAGTGATTAGATATGTTTCCTGGACAAGGGTGACTTTTGCTCTGTGAATGAGGTGACTTTGGGACTGCACATGAGGAGGGGGCTGGTTCAGGAGAACTAACCATGTCATTAGAAGGTTGGAAGTTTTTGTCCCATCCCCACTGACATCTAGGGGAGTGAGGAGGCGCTGGAGGTCGAATTAATTACCAGTGGCCAATGATTTAATCAATCATGTCTATGAAATAGAGCCTCTAATAAAAGGCCCAAAGAAGTGGGTTTGGAGACCTTCCAGGTTGGTGAACATGTGGAGATGGTGGGAGAATGGCATACCCCGAGAGGACATGAAAGCTCCACATGCTCCTCCTTCCCATGCATCATATCCTGTGCGTCACTTCCGTCTGGCAGTTCCTGAGTTATATCCTTTTATAATAACCTAGAAGGTAACCTAGAAGGTAAATGTTTCTCTGAGTTCCGTGAGCCATTTTAGCAAATTAATTGAACCCAGGGAGGGGTCTTTGGAACCTCCAGTGTATAGCTGGTCAGTCAGAAGCACAAGTGATAACCTGGATTTCCAATTGGCTTCTGAAGCAGGGGGCAGTTATATAGGATCAAGCCCTTAACCTGTGGGATCTGAAGTTATCTTCAGGGAGATAGTGTCAGAATTGAGTTGAATTATGGGACACCCAGTTGGTGTTTGAGAATTGCTTGGTAGTGTTGAGAAAAACCTATATTGGAGTTGTGAGCAGAATTGTAATTAAATTCCTGGAAGTTCAGGCAAAGAGTCAAATATGGGAGTTACAAAGTTCAGATAATCAGAAAGGAGGCCATAGGACAGTTCCCCAGGGTGTTTTTTTTTTTTTTTTTTTCTCCTCACTTTCCTCAGCTAGCATTGGTCTTTGATATCTTGGTATACTTGAAAGTAGAAAAAGACTAGTTTAAAGTGTCCTTAAAGACAAGACAGAAATTTCACAGTGAATATTTATTTATGAAAGAGCTTTTCTAGACAGCATCTTGAAAAGTGGAAAAAATGTATTAAAATAAGTCTATTTTACTGTACACGTAACACAATTGAAATTGCACGTTCAACTGCCCACCTGCTCTTTGAATGGACAGAGTGAAGCATGGGCTGAATTTTTAGTGGAATATAAAAGTATATGATAGAATGAAATATCACTCACAAATTCATATTTGACTTCTGCAGCATGATCATCAAAAGGGTTATTTTTTTTTTTGCAAAAAACTCTTTGAGCCCTTTATCAATTTTCTCAAGAGCCTCTCTTATTCTTTTGATATTCAAACCGATCTTTTTCAAAGTCTTTGTGGTATCATCATCCTTGCTGTTTTCCCCTCTTCAGCTGTTAACTGCTCTAATGCTCCCTAATATGTATTTGTCACAACCTTTGCACATCATGTAGCAGTTCTTCAACTTCACTCTCATGGACTTTATGAAATTCTGCCCCCTTTCACTGCAATATTTGCAATTATGCTTTGCAATCAGTTTGCATTGTATTCCCAGTGTATTGATCATCTGTCTACCAGTGAGAGGTAGAGCAACAAAGATGTCTATGGGATGGGAAAGAATAAACCCTAGTGTGAATATGGGAGGAATGGGAAGGAGGGAGGGCTAATATTGTAAGTGGAGACTTGCTTCTCTGGTAAACTTGTAACTTTAAGCATTCAGGTATTGAATACTCAAATAAAGGCAAACTTCCTACTAAACTCAAAGTGCTTCTCACATAGCTCCTTACAAAGAGAATTACAAATTTAGTGAGGCAGTAAGCAATATGGGTAATAGCAGGTGTATGGCAAGACTGGTGGCACATTTTACATGGCTTTTTCTTGTAACTGTCTCTGATAAAAGTTGGGGTGGAGTATCCAAACATAGCACATGGAGGTGAGGGGCTGACCTGATCTGACCCTGATCTGAGTTTGTCTGCATTAGTTTTCTGTTGTATAACAAGTGACCCCAAACTTACTGGTTTAAGACAACAGACATTTATTATTTCATAGTTTCCATGAGGGAGAAATCCAGGAGCAGCTTAGCTGCGGGTCAGCCGGTGCTACAGTCATCTGAAGATTGCCTGGATCTGGAAGGTCTGTTTCTGAGCTCACTGACTTGTCTCTTGGCAGGAAGATTCAGTTCCCTGCTAGGTGGGGCTTATCATAGGGTTTCTCATGACATGGCTTCCTCCAGAGCAAGTGATTCAAGAGAGAGAGAGAAACCGACAAAGACAGAAGCCACGATGCCTTTGCAACTTGATCTTGGAAGTCACATACCATCGTTTCCACAGTGTTCTATCACCGTGTACAATGTGGGAGGTGACTATACAAGGGTGTGAATGCCAGGAGGTAGCAGCCGCCGGGGGCAGTCTGGGAGACTGGCTACCATACTGCCTGTCAGTTGATTGGCTGTAAGGGAGAAGCAGTTTTAATATAGCAAAGGACTGGGAAAGGGAAAGGCGTGAGGAGGAGGGTAAAAGAAAGAACTTATGGAGTAAGCAGTGTGGATGCTGGGGCAGTGCTATCTCATAGAGCGATGCTCGTTGTGCACTGCATTACTTTATTAGGTACTGTTTACATGGACCAATCAGAGCCCTCAGTGGAGGCGAGCACAGCCTCTTCTCTGCAGAAGTTTGACATGGAAGGGGCCTCACTGTAGTGAACTCTTAATCATGCAGAAATGACCCAGATGTCTCTGGAAAGTGGGTTTGAGCAAACCCGCTCTCTGTGTAGATTAGGTGGGAGGTGGCTTCCCAGTGAGGAGGGTCTAACTGGCATGTGTGAGCTCTTGGCTGTGGTATGACACTCCCTTCTACTAAGGGAACTAGTGGAGGTGGGTATTATGTGGGAGTCACAGGAGATTCTGGCTCCATTTGGGGATGGTGACATGACTTGCTAAGCAGGAACAGCAGTGAGGCAGAACTGCTTTTTTACTTAGCGTCTGCAATTCCATTTACACCTCTGTCAAAAACAAGGGTTGACAGGGACACGATGACTTTGGAATAAGCCCCAGAGTTTCATAGATGGGAAGTCAGAATATATCAAGTTCTATTTCTGGAATCATCAATGACTTTCTGTGTTGCTCTATGTTATGGGTTGAATCTTATCCCTGCAGCCCCCAAATTCATATGTTGAAGTCCTAACCCTGGTACCCGAGAACAAGACTGTGTTTGGAGATAGGGTCCTTAAGGAGGTAATTACATTGAAGAGAGGTCATTAGGGTGTGACCTGAATCCAATATAACTGGTGTCCTTATAAGGAGAGAAGATTAGTACCCCAACAGGCACAGAGGGACAACAACAAAAAGCAAGTGAGGACACAGAGAGAAGGTAGCCATCTGTAAACCAACCACCTTCATCTGCTGATCACCTTGGACTCAGATTTCTAGCCTCCAGAACTACTGTAGTTGAAGTCACCCTGTCTGTCATACTTTCTTATGGAAGCCCTAACAAATGAATGCACTCAGGAGAAGTCTTTCTCCCTTCTGTGTCCTCATCTTGCAATGCTTAAAATAAGGACAACTCCTTGTCTTGGGTGCTTGCACATAATGTGTGTTGCACATATGGATGCTGCTAAACTATGCGGTGCTTTTATGCAAATTAAGAACAGATGCCCTTCTTCCAGGCAGTTGCAGTCCTGCATTAGGTTCTTGACTTGGTGAAGATTCCATAGGTGAGATTCCAGTATTCCCTCATTGCTAGGCTGGGGACATTTATTTGTACTGGGTATAACCTGCATCTCTGCATGATGGCCCTAACTATTCAAGAAGCTCTGGATCTTCAGGATGCAGGGTAGGATGCCAGCTCTGGCAGGGAAACCAACCATGCAACTCTTCTCAAGGGGAAAGGTTGAGATGACATCTCTTTCTCTTCATTTGCTCTTCTTAGAGCAAACTCAGTGGAAAACTTCTGCAAATGATGCGTTAAACTTTTAGATTTACAACATACTTTGCAAATCTACTGTACCTTAATAACATAACACACCAAAAGGTTGGAGAGAGCTCCTTTAAAACATTTTATGAATTCATGGCTCTGTACTCCCTGTCTCATTCTCATTCTCAACCACAGATACTTACAAACCCAGAAATTTACATATTCATATATAGAGAAATGCCACCTAGCTCTCTATATAAATACATTTTAATATCACTTTGAGGAAATTTGTAGACCTGACTACTTTGTCACAGATTAATGAATATTTGGTTAGATGAAACTAGCTCTTCCTTGACAAATTTTCTCCTCCTAAGCCACAAGCTCAGGAAATGCCATAATTCTCTTCTCATTGTATGGTCCTCTTAAGGAAGCTCAGGAGAGCTGGAGAAGCCCAGGAAAAGAAGCCAGGTGTGGCATGGACACTGATATCTGGGGTGAAGTACTGAGACCCACCTACAGTATCTGCAGCTCTGATCCTAGGGCTTTCCCCAGAACCATAGGAGGTCACTCTGCATGTGCTGGGAGAGTAACTACCCCTGGGGGCAACCCTCAACTAATGATTGATGGGACCTTGTGTATAAAGTCCCCCAGCTACTTTGCTGCGATGTGTGTGGATAGTTTTGAGGCATGTGTTTTACAAAATTTCCCAGAGTTTCCTCTTGGGATTATATAGCAGTCCCTCACTGGGGGAGCTGGCTTATTACCATACACATTTTGGCTGCCTTTCTTTCTCTGGATCACTTCCCACTCCCCCATAGTATTTTTGGTCCTCCCTCCATAAATTATTAGAACTTGAATCCTGTCTCAGGGTCTACTTCTAGAGAAACATGACTTAGCCCCCTCTTTTATATTATAAGAGACTCCGTTTCAAATTTCAGATAGAATTAGCTAATTGCTCAAAGAGTTTGGCCAGAGTGGTTCTTTTCACCAATTTGCTGCTATAGGGCACCTTTCTGAAGGTTTATATCCTGAAATATATCCAGTGTATTTTGCAACAACATGATGGGGTAGATATTATTTTTCCACTTATAAATTCTCAAGGTAGATAGAGAAATTCCCTAGGAATTAGGGGGATGGAAAAGGAATATGCAGCTATTGCACACCTGATATATTCTAGATTCTTTATACACTTAAAAAACTTATAATTTTGAGCTAACAAAAAAGTTGCAGAAATAAAACATTTCTTTTTTATTTCTCACCTTGTTTTTTATCATGCAAAGCCACAGTATGACATATAGATACAGAAATATAGATGTCTATGTTTGCATGAGTTGGTGCACGCACCTACATTTCCTCACTCCATCTGATGATAGGGCCTAGAAGCAGCGACACCTCAGTAACAACGAGCACATGTAGTACTCAGTTCTTGGCCTCTAAGCACCATTCTCCATTAAAAGGAACTGACATTCCTAAAAGAAGTGGTTGATGCCAGGGGTAAGGAATGGTACATTTAAAATGAGCTTGGAACATCTGGACGCTTAATGAAATAAGTCTGGAGCCAACCTACTGGAGCCTCTAATGGTAAAAGCTGGAATAATTTGAGGTGCAAAAAAATTAATGCTCATACTAGATTTAAAAGCAGGGAATCAAGTAGAGCGAGTCAATTATCATATGGTTTCATTTATTTGTGGAGCATAAGGAATAACATGGAAGACATGGGGAGATGGAGAAGAGAAGTGAGTTGGGGGAAATTGGAGGGGAGATGAACCATGAGGGACTATGGACTCTGAGAAACAAACTGAGGGTTTCAGAGGGGAGGGGGGTGGGAGGTTGGGTGAGCCTGGTGGTGGGTACTATGGAGGGTATGTATTGCATGGAGCACTGGATGTAGTGCATAAACAATGAATTCTGGAATACTGAAAAGAAATTAAAAAAATTTTAAAAATAGATGTAAATAAATAAATAAATTTAAACATGGAAAAAAATAAAATCAGAGAACCAGAAATATATATAATAATTTTAAAAATTTCACAACAACCCTATGAAGTGGATTAGAAACTATCTCCAGTTTATAAGTTCTTGAGGTCATGGAGGAGTGAAGATGCAAATTCAGGTTCCTATAATACCCAAACTCCACTATACAACACACCTTTCCCATTGTAGGGAGGCAAATAGCATCACTCAATGCATTGAAATTCTTGCTTCTACTTTGAGTTGAGCAACACAAAAGCTCTCACCCTAATGAGAGTGGGTTATTTTTTTCCCTCCACCCTTCCATCGTTTCAGCAAAACATTAGGTCCTGCAGGCCTCTCACTGACTTTCTCACAGAGTTCTCTGTTTTGTTCACTCTGCTGGCTTAAATCAGAGATCACCGGAATGAGCATTACAATGATCTCCCTTTCTGAAGTCTAAAGATGCTTCCATGTGTTTAAGAGCAAGTCTTCCGTTCTGGTGCACAACTCAGATAAAGTCTCAGGTCCTATCTGGGGAATTCTGGGGCACAAGAGAGAGTTAAAATAAGAAGTAAGGAGGGCAGAAGGGTGGAAATGTGACGTCCCATTCTTAATCACTTCTCTGTGCTTCGATGGCCTCCTTGATAGCTTGGGCTCCAAATTCCTCATTTGTTAACATTTCCTTGGGAGGAGTGGCAGAGAGAGCTCAGCACGCCACATTGCTATAAAAATAACGAAGGTGATGAATGGCCTCAAACAGCAAGGAAGGAAAGAAAAGGCATTTCTTTGCCTCTTTCCCTTGGCTGTAGATAAATTACATCTGTCGTGGCTGGGGCCGTGGAGCTTTAGCTGTGATGTGGTTGGGGTGGCTATCTGCCAGCCCCCCTCTCCCTTCTCCCTACAGCAAGGAAACTGACCCTGTTGGCTAATTTTAAAAAGAAAAAAAGGAAGAAAGGATCCAGTTTACTTAACAGCTAAAAGCTCTGAATCTCCAGAGCCTGGAAACCTTCACCTCCACATTGGGCAGCTTCCTTCTTGTGCACTGTAAAGAACATTTGTCCTTCACTGCGCCCACAGCTGGATTTTTAGAGGGTTACATGCTTACAAGTCCAGAGGCAAGGGTGTGGATGAAATGACCGCTGGCAGGCTCTTTCCTGACACAGGTTAAGACTGCATGATAATTTTTTTGTGTGTGTGTTCTAATAAAACTTTATTTACAAAAAGAAGCAATGGGCCGTAGTTTACCAGCTCATTATAGAATCTGGAAGGCTGATATAAAGTCATTCACAAGAAGGACCTAACACAGATTAAGTGCCAGAACTTGCTGGCTGCTAATGTAGTTATTACACAGGAAACAATGTGTGCAAATTCTTTCCTCTCTGAGGACCTCCCACTTGATTCCCAGGCACACCCACGATGTTTAGAAACTGTCTCCAGGTAGGCTATGCACCTCTTTTTTTTCTTTGTTTTTACATTTTATTATTATTTTATTTTTTAACTAAATTTATTTATTTTCAGCATAACAGTATTCATTATTTTTTATAGCTTTATTGAGGTATAATTGATACATGAAAACTGTATATGTTAATATAATTTGATATGCCAACATACACATATGCCTGTGATATTATAACCACAGTCAAGGTAACAAACATACTCATCACCTCCAGAACTTTCTTGTGTCCCTTTGTGTTTTTTGGGTATTGTGTGGTAAGAACACTGAACATAAGATCTATCCTCTTAATTTTTTAAGTGCTCGACACTATGTCATTGACTATAGACACTATGTTGTACAGCAGCTCTTTAGAACTTGTTCATCTTGGATAAATGAAACTTTATATTCACTGAATAACTTCCCCTTTCTCCCTCTCCCACCCCACTACCCATCAACTATCAATTTACCTTCAGCTTCTATATGTTTGACTATCTTAGATTCCTTATGCAAGTGGAATCATGCAATATTTGTCTTTCTGTGATTGATTTGTATCTCTTAGCATAATGTCTTCCAGGTCGATTCACATTGTCATAAATGATAGGCTTTCCTTCTTTTTTAAAGCTAAGTAATATTATATTATAAATGAATACCACATCTACCACATTTTGTTTATCCATTCACCTGTTGATGGACAATTGGGCTGTTTCTACATCTTGGCTAGGATGCATAATGCTGCAATAAGCATCGTAACCGGGGCTCCTGGGTGGCTCAGCTGTTAAGAGTCTGCCCTTGCCTCAGGTCATGGTCCCAGGTTCCTGGGGGAGCCCAGCATCAGGCTCCTTGCTCTTTGGGAAGCCTGCTCCTCCCTCTCCCACTCCCCCTGCTTGTGTTCCTTCCCTTACTGTCGCTCTCTGTCAATTAAATAAATAAATAAAATCTTAAAAAAAAAAAGGCATCGTAATGCAGAGAAGACCTATAAATGAACAACAGACATATGTGAGGGTGCTGAACATCACACTGGTCAGAGAAATGTAAATCAAAACCACAATAAGATATTGTGTCACTTTTGTTAGGATGGCTATTATTTTAAAAATGGAAACAATTTAAAATATAACAAGTGTTCGTGAGGCTATGGGGAAATTGGAACCCTTGTGCGCTGTTCGTGGGAATGCAAAATGGGGCAGCAGCTGTGGAAAATGGTAAGGAAATTCCTCAAAAAATTAAAAATAGAACCACTATGTGATCCAGCAATCCCCCTTCTGGGTTAATGTCCAAAAGAATTGAAATCAGGATCTTGAGATATCTGCATAACGTTTTTGATTTCCAGCTCCAAAGAAGTCTGGGATAAAGCTCTGTTGTTTTAGACTTGGAAGGGGAAGTGATGATGTCAGTTGCTTCTGCCCAGCTGGGCAAAAACCTGGTGGTCACTCTTGGCTCTTCCCTCTTTCCCCTTCCCTATGTCCCATAGGATTTCACGTCTTGGTGCTTCCATCTCTTTAACATCTTCTGTGTGTGCCTCTCCTTTCTTCCCAGGGCCACTGCTTTAGGGCAGTTTGTTTTTCCCTGTCCTAATCTATGCAAGGGTTTCCTGGTGGTACCCCAGCCTCCACTCATGTCCTCTCTAATCCATTCTCTAGACCACTGCCAGGGTAAGCACACATCTAGGTACATATCTCCTCCAATTAAAGCCTTCCCAGGGCCCCCGTCTTCATAAGGATAAAATCCACATTCTACTGCACAGTGCACAGAGTCTTACATGACCTGGCCCCTGCTTGTCTCTCCAGTCTGGTCTTTCCCTTGTTGCTTTGCACCACACCTGGGAATATCGAAACTCCTTGTGAGCCCCTTACAAAAGACTTGCTATTTCTTGCCTTCAATAAGTCATGTTTCAAAATGTTTCCATTCTCTTCCCCGGGAGGACTCCAATTTGTTGTCCAAGCCTCAGTTCCAGTGTTGCCTCCTCTGGGAAGCCCTCCTGAGGCTGGATTTAGAGGCATTCCCCCTGCCAGCACACGGAAACCTCCTTCTATTAGTCACCTTGCCGGACTCACGAATAATGAGACTAGTAGCTGCTGGACGAGCACAGATGTTCTGACACATGAGCTCCCTGTTCAAATCCTGAGACTTGCCCTCTGTTTAGCACCTTCTTCTACAGATGATGCTGCCGAGACCCAGAGCAGTTACATAAACTTCCCAAGATTACAGAGCTTGTAAGTGACAAAGGGAGGCTTGAACCCAGCTCACGTTCTTGACCCCTTGGCTGTGCCACGGGCACTAAGTGACTGGCAGGGAGTCTTGCTTTTCTCACAGTTTTGCAGTTTTCATTTGAGCAGCTGGGCTGAGCTCCAGCAGCTGTGGTCAGGGTTGAGAGTTGCCCCTGAACTGGGAGGATAAAGGTAGGGAGGGGGCCAATTATGCCTTGAGGGAGGGCTGCCTGTTTTTGAAAATAGTATTACTGGGACATAGCCATGCTCGTTCGTTTACATATTGTTTCTGACTGCTCTGGTTCGACAGTGGCAGACCTGAGTGGTGGGGGAAGGCATTATGGTCCGCAAAGCCTAAATATTAACCATCTGGCCCTTTAAGAAAAGACTGGCAGATCCCCATCAGACAATGCCAAACAGCTAGTAAGCAGCAGTGCTGGGGTGGGGATGACAACCTCTCCGGCTTTGGAACCTGTGCACGGATTTCCAAGGCTTCTCCCCTGCAGCCAGGTGCAGGGATGGGTAAGGTACAATGGCAACATAGCATGAAAAAGGGCAGTAAGGGCTGTAGGAGGGGCTCTGTCACCTGCACAGATCCTTCTTCCCTGCCCACCTGTGTTTTATCCTTGGCACTAGGTGTCTGGTTTCTTAGCTGAGGCTGTTGGTCTATAGAACTCATGGGCTAGGCGGCTGATCTCCATCCCCGTACTAAGTTCTTCCTGGAACAACTGGTCAGCCTCCTCTTGTCTAGTGCCAGCTCACTCCCCCGCAAGCAGGTACCAAGAATTCATGTCCACATTTCCTCCAGACGGCTTCCTTTCCCAGGGTCCCACTCCAGACTGGTTTCGGTGCCACAGATGGAGCTGGTTATCAAAGTGCATCAATACATGGAATTGGCAAAAGATAAAATCCCCAGCATGGAGAAGAGCTGTGTGTGTGTGTGTGTGTGTGTGTGTGTGTGTGTGTGTCTGTCTGTCTGTCTAGCAAGGGTGCTGGAAGGTAGGAGTGGGAGGAGAGCTTTCGAGAGAGAGAGGGCAAAGGCCCCAGGAAGGGGGGGTGGGGGGGGGCTGTCAGCAGCAAGAAGGGTGATTTAAAATCAATTTCCCAGCCAAGAAGAATCACTCTTGCCAGGGTGAAATATAATATGAAATAGGAAAGGAAGGCAAGCTTGGGCCCTGCCATGATGTGCCTCGGGCCCTCCTGCTTATGAAGCAAATAAATAACCTTCTCCATAAGGCAGTGAGCCCAGCTCCGTTATCACAGCAGTGGCCGATGCTGGGCGCAACCACACTGGTTGCCAGACTGGGGACGTCAGGTTCAGGATGGACAAGAGGTCCCTGAGGCGGGCTCTGTTTCCACTTGTGAGTGGATTTAGCATCAACCATCTTGGGTACCAGACTCACTGTGAACTCACCCTTCAGTCTACTGTTCTGATACTTAAATTCTTTAGGTTGAAAGTGCCAGAAACCCAATTTGATACAGTTTATGCTCCAAGGGGCTCTATTGACTTGAGTTTCCAAATCTCAGGCCAGGCAGGGCAGAATTGAGTGTCACACACTCAAATGTTGTTAGGGCATGACTTCTGTTTCTCTGCATGTCAGCTGGATTCTCCCACATGGGCTTTCTCCAGCAGGCTGGGGGTACCAAGCCATTGGCTACTCCTGGACTCACAAATCCCAGTTTCCATCACTAGAGAGAAACATAGTCTATTTCCTTGGCTCTAATTTGAAATCCCAGGGAAGAGCTCTGATGGGGTCTAGCATTGACTCATGGCCTCTTCTGGATCCCGGTCCCACAAAAACCAAATGACTGGTTTGGTTGGGGGAGGAATATGATCCCAAAAGAAGTGGTATGTGGTTTCCAGAAGAAAGCAGTGGCTGGACGTGCAAACCATGATGTCCATCACAGCACCCGATTTCTGGCCTTAGTCCCTGGCCCACCCCATCTCCCAGCAACAAAGCGTGTCTATTCTCCTGCCTCCGCTTCCTCACTCCTCATTTCCCCCTCTGCACCTTGCACTCTCACTTCTGGTCCTTCCACCTCATGGAATATCTCCCTTGAAGGTAATGACAGCTGGATCATTAGATGATATCCACTATGTTGTCTCATTTCCTTGGCCTCCCTGCAGAGTCTGCATATTTATTAACTGACTGCAGCTTTGGGACGCTCCCCCATCCTCCTTGTATCTGGGAAAGTGCGCTCTCCTGCTCTTCACCCCCTTCCCGACCACTCCTTCTTTGGCCCCTCTTCTTGAGCCCATCCCATAATGATAGGGTTTCCCCCAAGTGCTGCCCTTTCCTCTTCTTCATCGTGCCACCCTTCTCTGGTGATTTCAGTTGGTCTCAGAGCTACGTAAATAGATGTCGAGTGTACAGGGAAAGCGAGGGGATATTCCTGCTCTGTGGACAGACCCCACTGATGGTAACATTTATTCTCAGTTCAAGGAAGCATATTTGTAATGGAGCATTAAAAAATTAGTACATGCTCAAGGTCATAACGGGGATAGCAAGAGACTTAATACTGGGACATACGGGGATAAAACATAGGCATAGAAATATTTAACGTGGATGGAAGAAACACTTTTGAGTTTCAGAGGCTGCTTCTAGAGAGTGCTTCATTCCAGTGGAGAGAAGGGGGTGGGTCTTAGAGCAATGCCAGAAATAACAGGATGTCTGGTTTCAGCGCTGTGTCCCAGCCCAGGCTTTAGCACTGGGATGATGGCCTTGAACAGAAGACTGGGTTGTTCTGTCGGAGAGAGAAATCCCCCTCTCCGTCCTGGAAACATGCAAGAGGAGACTGGGCAGCCATCATTCAGGACACACCGGAGGGGTGTCATGCTGGGTGGGGGCTTTGACTCCCTGATACTTACAAGCCCTTCCAATTTCTAAAATCGTCAGGCCTCTCTGGCTTAGGGATGAGCTTTTGAAAGAGGCCTGGGTCCTCTATGGCTGAACAGTGGTGTTCACGAGTCACTCCTCCCCTAGGTGATCTGGTCATTCAGTGGCCTTGGAGAGATGCCTGTGCTCAACCACATCCTCCGCCAAACCTCAGGGGGACTCTCTCCTCTGTTCAATGTCCCTGTAGTATTTATTCAGGACCTACTATTGGCTGAGCCGTATTCTAGGAGCTAGTGACAAGGTGTGTGTAACAACAGCAACAGCACCTATAGTGGCTACTGCATGCTGAGATCATCAAGGTAAATGGGTCACACGAAGTCTGGGTCCTGATGGAGCTTACATTTTAGCGAAGGAGACAGGCAGTAGCAGGCAAAGACACATTCACAGTGATAAATGCTATGGAAATACACTTGAGTGATGGGAGGAGCTAGAATGGGATCAGGCAGGCACTGAGAGGCTCCCTAGGAAGAGTGTTCAGGGAGGCACTGCCTGCCTGCAGGACACTTCTGCCTGAGCCCACAACCCAGCCTCCAGCAGGGATCTCAGCCTGCTCCAGGAAGGGACCAGACTCCCCACTGAGGCCAATAAATAGGAGATTCCTTGAAAATGTCTATACACGCAGAAAACACTCTAAGACTTAATATCCAAAGAGCATAATGGATTTTATTTCCCCCCCCCCCTTTTTGTACCAGAGGGAGATTTACTGAAGTCTGTATATATTGGTTGGGGGAGGGGTTGCGCAAACTACTGCAGGCTCATCCTAATTCTTCCTGATTTGTCACCTTCCCACTCACCTACTTGGTGGTTTTCTGAGCCTGGAGGGACTCTTTCTGAACAAGAGTTGTGCACGGTGCAATGGGTGCAGAGGAAATGCGGGAGACCACACCCACAGAATCTCTGGTATCATCTTTGCACATTTAAAATTCAGGTTTATGGGCTTTGTCTCTTTAGCCCACGGTCTCCTCCTCGTTGTGATGCTTACATTTTTATTTGCGGGAATAAAAGTCAGTGGCAGCTGATGTGGCCCTCAGGAGCTGGAAGCAATAACCATTGTGGGCAATGCAGCCTGAAAATAATCATAATAATAAGCAGTAAAAGGGGAGACAGCTCTTTGAAGGTGGTTGATAAATGGCTATAGACTAAGTAACACATCCCCACCCACTCTGTACTCCCCCCACCCAACCCTCCCCCCATCCAAGCTTCCCTGCAGCCCTGTAAGAATCCCAGGAAAAATGCAGCACACAGCGAGACTAGTAGACGGGAAGGAAGCTGAGGAGGCTTGTCCAGGGGTCCTGCAACTGAAAGGCTAATGTAGCTGCTGGGATGAGCGAGTGTACCTGGAAAAGGAAGGGAAAGGAGATGAGGCTCTCTGAGCCTTGGTTTCTCCATCCCCATAATGGAATGAGCACATTTGCTTCACAGTTCGTGGCTTCTAGAATAGGTAAAGCTTCTAGCACAGAGCCTGGCCCATAGTAGGCCCTCCATTAATACTAGCTCCACATCTTTTCTCCCATCCCAAGGCTGAGGATGGAACCCATGATACTTTTTTTTAAAGAGAGGAATGAGGAGAAACCCAAGGGGAAGTGGTTGGATTAGAGCTGGCCCTCTGAACGTGCCCACTGGAAGGGCTGTGAAGGAACCACCAAAGGCTAATGGGATCCCTCCCCTCCAAACTCCATTTCCTCTGCTTTTGCCTGCCCAGGTCTCCTCACCCAGCGCTCTCTGCCTACCAGTTCTTGGGCTTGTACGTTCTGCATCCATTTGTCAGCCTTAGTACATCTGTCTTTCTCTTGTGTCCTACATCCCCTGCTCTACTGTGCATGGGACCATGCTCACTGTGATGTGACTGGACACACCACTTCTTTCTTTCAAGGGGACCTAAAATTGTTTGAACTCATACCATGTGCTAGATACTGTATAAGCCACATTACAGCATTATTTTTCTAATCCATAACACAGTCCTAGTAAGTAGGCATTAAGCTCTCTATCTCACAGAGAAACCAGCTTGGGTTCTGGAAGAGTAAGTGATTTGCTTTGAATGAGTGAGGGGTCTGTAACCCAGGGCAGTCAGACCCCTGAGGCCGTGATCCTTTTATGTCACCATGTTGCTTTCAAAGGAGGTGAAGAGACCTGAGCTCTAGTAGACATTCAGCTAGTGAGCTTAGCTGAGTCCACCTGGCCCAGCAGTAAGATCCCAGGCAGCCTCCACCCTACCCCCAGTGCCCAGGCTCTGGGACCTTCTTGGTGGGAAAGCATGGTAAAGAGTGTTTAGTTGAACCCGTCCTTCTAACAACTCTGTGACCCCTGCTTGAACACTTTCAAAGATAGGGGAACTCACTCCTTCCAGTGGCCAGCATATTGTAGTGCAATGGTTCTCAAAGTATGGTACCCACAAAACCAGCTTCAGCATCACCTGCAACCTTGTTAGAAATGCAAATCTTTGAGCTCTACCCTAGAATCAGAATCAGGAACCTCGAGGGTAGGTCTAACAACCACTGCTTTAACAAGGCTTCTGCGAGAATCTGATATTGATAAGTTTGCAGCCCACTGGCTTAGTGGAAAGGAAAAGAGCTTTGGGGTCAGGGAGACGTGGGCTCACCACCCTGCTACCTACTATTTGTGTAACTTTGGGCAAGGTACCTGGGGTGTGTGTGTGGTTTATAACCATTAAGAATGTTTACTGAACACTGTGGTAGGCTGAATAACGCTCTCCCTTCCTCCAAAGATCCCCCAATCTCCAGAACTTGTGAATATGTTGCCTGATAAAGTGAGATGGACTTTTAAGGATATTGATGTGCAGAAATTATCTGGGTGGGCCCCATTTAATCACAGAATTCCTTATAAGAAGAAGGCAGGAAGATCAAAGAAAGGAGAAAGTAATGTAAGTACAGAAACAGAGATTGAGGCGATGTGTCCATGAGGCAAGGAACGCGAGCAGCCTCTAGCATCTGGAGGAGGAAAGGAATGAATTCTCCCCTGGAGCCTTCAGAGGAGTTGGCCCTGCCTCCCAACTTGATTTTAGTCATGTAAAACTCATTTCATACCTCAGACCTACAGAAGTGCGAGGGATAAATGCGTTGTTTTAAGCCACGAAGTGAGCGCGGAGGCCGGCCTCGGGAGAGCTGTCTGGAAGCTATGCCCAACCAGAATGCCCTTCCTGGCCAGGTGCCAGCGCTCCCCCTGAGGTTCCCATCCATCCCACAGTGAGAACTACATTCTGGCTCTTGTTGTAATGTATACACGTGTGTGGGCTGCATTTCATTCATGCCAGAATCTGACACATGGGCAGAATTTTTGTAGTAAGCATATGGCTGGGAACCCTCAGATAGCATGCTCAGTGGGGACCCATTTTGAACCAAAATTTTGAGTGGAAGCATAATTCAGCAAAGAAATGAAGACTGGGATATGCACAGAAGAGCCCTTAGCCTTCAAATGTAGAACTTCCTGTGTGTGTGTGTGTGTGTGTGTGTGTGTCTAGGTGTGTGAGATGCAGGCTTGACGGTGTATGTTGGACTATATCTGAATGTGTGAATTGTATGAATCTTTGTGTATTGAGAGATGGGAAGTCCAAGGGCTATTGTGAACCTCTGCGTGGGTTCATGGTTTCAGAGTGTGTGCATGGCTATGTATAAGTGTGTATAAATGAGTGTCCGGAGCATATTTTCATGAATGCAAGGGACCGTGTCATGTGTGAATAGTAGGATAGAGTAAAGACAGGTGCATCTGGGAGCAAGAACCTCTGTGTGAACTATGAGAGGGGCTGCGTGACCATGAATGCTTGTGTGTGGGCTCACATGTGTGTGCGTGATGGTGAGAATGAGTGTGTAAGTGCTCTGCACCTCTATTCTTTTGCATCTCACTGAATGCTCTTGACTAAACAGACTCAAGGTTGCCTCTCCAGCTCCTGTTTGCAGAGCCTGGTGTTTTATGGCAGTGCCTCCTGGGCACAGTTTCAATGATGCCCAAACAACAAGGCCTTTCGGTGAGAGATCCTGACAGATGGACCACAAGTTTCTTACCTCCCAGCCCCAGGGTCGCGCAGCTGAATTTAGATCCTTCTTTTACCAAAAGTGCTCTCAGTGGTCCTCCCAGGGGGCCTTGTGGCCTGGGAAAATGCTGTGCACACCAGATCAACGAAGGCTGTGCCTCTCAGCTGCTGCTTCCTAGCAAGCAAAGGAACACAATTTTTATAAATTCTCTCTGGACTCGGTCATCAGAGGCTGGGCCTGGGGTTCCATCCCTCCATCACTGCTGTCTGGCTCTGCAACTTCTTGCGATATACTAAAATGGTATATCCCAGGTTCCTTCAACTGGAGAGGAAAAGATCAGAAAGGATCATAAGGCTGCTTGGGGGAGGGGAAGGCTTTGACTTGGAAACTTGTGTCCCATTTTAGCTTTTTGCAAATAGGCTGAGAACAGCAAACAGGTTACATGTTTTCCAAATGAAGGCATTTTCTCCAGTAGATCTAATGGAGTGTTGGAGGTTGAAACTGCGGTGAGTCTGAGAGACCTCAGGCAGAGTGTGGGCTGGAAGAAAGTGATGGCAAGGAACAAATGCTCTGTGCCCAGAGGATCAGGCAGGCAGAGATCCCGCAGGGTCTTTAGTTTTTAAAGTGCTTTCACATACAGCATTGAACTTCATAGTCACCACAATCCTGGGGAGCAGCATTATTTGTGCTTTATAGGTGACAAATCCAAGACTCAGAGAGGTTAAGTGACTTGCCCAAGTCACACAGCTGTAAACTGCTGGACTGGGACCTGAATTGGGGAGAACAGGACTCCGCTTTGACATTAAACATGTTCTGAGTTAGGTCCCCACCTTAGGCAACTTGTAAAAAGTCATTGGTGGCTTGTTAATGGTGCCAAGCTCTCCCTCCACAGGCACATCCAGACTCAATCCCTGGGCTTTTTCTTCTATCATATGGGTTTTTTGGGGATGATCTCTGCTGAGCCCCCAAATCAAGACAAAAGTTGTCAGGAGCTATTGCGGGGATAGCTGCGGTGCATGTGCTCTGAGCCAGGTATGATAGGTGATCATTCAGAGGAAAGAAATAATGGCCTTTGTTTACAATCTGCGGCAGGAGGCAAGCCTCAAACACCCGTCACCGTCTTGCTGGGTGACAGTAGGTAAGTCATTTGTTCATTTACTCTCCTTGACAGGGCCATCTGTGACTTTGGCTCTGGAGCAGCACCGCTCCACCCCAGCTTTTCATGGGGGACTCACTCTTTCTTCCCCACTGGGCGCTCTCCATGGTCCTTTAGGCCCTGCAGTCTGGGTAGAGCCTGAGACTCAGACTGGACTAGTCACAGCATTGTGCTCACCAGGCCACGGTGACTGGCTCAAGGATGGGCATGTGACCTAGGTGGAGCCAATGAGGTGTAAGGGAGCTCGGCAGGGCCCATCAGAGCGGGGCGGCGCTCGATTCTGGACTGGAAGCAAACTGGCAGAGGATCTGGGAGGCGGGGCTGCATGGGGAGGCTGAGGCTGCTTGAGCATTCGGCCTCCAGATGGAGCTCGAGAAAGGAACCACTGCCTAGAGAGGACAGGAGTATAGCTGGAGACAGAGCTCAAGTTCTCATGGCATTGTCTGAGCCTCTGAGACCAGTTATGCTAAATCTGAAGGTGGCCTATTAATTAGTGTGCAGACTAAGTGTTGTGATGAAGAGACTGACAGATGCAGAGTAAACCAAACCCATTTCCCTCTCAGCCCAGTAAACAGTCCAGTGATTAGTGGTTTGGGACAACAGGATGGTCCTGCATCCTCAAGTCATAGCTTCTATCTTTAGGTCCAAGGCAGCTGTCTCAGTGCTTGTCTTCTTGGTTGGAAGGAGAAGAGGAGAAAGGGAAAGTATTATTTTTATTTTTAATCAACTGGTTGAGCTACAATTTATAGCTGATATAATCAGCTTATTTTAGCCATCCCATCCCATGATTTTTGACAAAATGCATAGTTATGTAACCACCACTACAGTCAGAACATCTCCATCCTTTACTGTCAGCCCCCTACCTGCCTCCCCCCTGCACCAAACCCCAGCCCCAAGAAATACCAACCTATTATCTGTAACTATAGTTATGCCTTTTCCAGAATTTCATATAAGTGAAGGCATTGCAATGCGAATCCTTTTCATCTCACTTCTTTGACTTAGCACAAGGCTTTCGAGATTCAGCCATATTGTTGCCTGTGTCCTTTTTGGCTTGTCTCTTTTTATTGCTGAGAAATAGTCCATTGTATGGATCTATATATAGTAAGTTACTTTTCCAGTCACTGGTTGGTGATCATGTGGTAATTTCTAGTTTCAGTCTCTTATAAATAAAGGTGCTGTAAACACTTGAGTAGAAGTCCTTGTATGGATATTGGCTTTCATTTCTTCTGAGTAAATATTTCAAAATGGAATTGATTTATTTTAAGTTGAGTGGATGTTGAACTCTGTAGGCTCCTGCCTTACTTTTTGCCAAAATGGCTGCACAATTTTGTATCTCCATCATCAGTATATGAGCGTTTCAGTTGCTCCACATTTGATATTTTCAGTTTTTGCAAACTATGATGATTATCTTTGGCCATTCTAATAGCTATGTAGTAGTGTCTCATTATAATTGTAACTTTAATTTCCCTAAAACGAACTATCTTGAACATCTTTTCATGTTCTCATTTGCTGTCCATGTCTCTGGTGTTCAAATCTTTTTGCTATATACTAAAAATAAAGCCTCATCCATACCTCCCACCATATGTAACAATGAACTCAAAATGGATCGTATAGATTTTCAGTTGTTCCAGCACCATCTGTTGAAAAGACTGTCCTGCCTCTGTTGGATTTCCTTGGCACTTTTGTTGAAAATAAATTGACCATCTATGCAGGGCCTATTTCTGGACTCCCTTGTGTTCCATGCATCTATGTGTCTATCTATTTACATACCACAGCTTTTCATTAATGTAACTTTATAGTAAGTCTTGAAATCAGGTAGTGTGAATCCTCCCACTTTATTCTTTCTTTTCAATATTATTTTAGCTATTATATTTCTCCTGATTTCTTATGTAAATTTTAGAAATAGCTTGTGGGTTTCTATAGAAATTATGTTGGAATTGTAACTGAAGTTGTATTGACTCTGCTGATTAATTTGGGAGAATTAAAATCTTAATAATATTGAAACTTCTAATCCATGTATATGGTATATCTCCCCATTTTTAGTTCTACCTTGGTTTTTTTCCGCTAATCTTTAATAATTTTCAGCAGGTAAATTTTGTGCATATTTTGTTAGATTTATATTTAAATATCTTAGATATTATGGTGCTATTGTAAATGATAGTTTAAAATATAATTTATATCATAACTACTAATGTTTAGAAATATGATTTTTGCATATTTTCCTTATATCTTATGACCTTGATAAACTTGTTTATTGTGTTAATAGCCTTTTTTTTTTTTTTTTTTTTTTTTGCTTTACTGTACTGACTAGAAATTGTGAGAATGGAAATCTTTGCCTTGCTTGCCTCTAATTTGAGAGGCAAAACATTTAATCCTTCAATATTGAGCATGTTAGTTTTTTTTTTTTTTTGTAGTACCCTTAACAGTTGAGGAAGTTTCCTTTAATTCCTACCTTATTGAATATTTAAAAAAAAGATTTATTTATTTATTTTAGAGAGAGAAAGAGATTGAGAGTTGGGGGAGGTGAGAGGGAGAAGGTGAAAATCTCAAGCAGACTCCTTGCTGAGCTTAGAGCCCCAAAAGAGGCTCCATTTTGTGACCCTGAGATCATGAGGTGATCCGATAATCAGGAGTCAGATGCTGAGCCACCCAGGTGTCCCTGAACATTTTTTTATCAGGAATGATGTTGAGTTTTGTCAAATGTTTTTCTGAATCTATTGAGATGATTATAGTACTTCTTCTTTAGTCTGTTGATATGATGAATTATATGATTGACTATTAGACCAATCTTGCATTTCTGGGAAAATGTCACTTGATCATAAAATGTTATCCTTTTATATGTTAACCGATTAAACTTGCTAATGAATTATTAAGGATTTTTGCATTTGTAGTTATGAAGGTTATTCTCCTATCTTTTTTCATCCATAATATCTTTTTCAGATTTTGATATTAGGATAATGTTGATCTCAAAGTAAGTTAGGAAGTATTTGTCTTCTTTGGTATTTTCTGAAGGAGTCAGTATAGAATTATTATTATTATTTTTAGAATTAAATGTGTAGTGGAATCAGCTGTTAAGTCATTTGAACTTGGAATTTTCTTTGTGGTTAAGTTTTAAACTACAAAGTAAAATTCTTTAATAAACATAGGGCTTTTCAGGACAAGTGCTTTCTTTTGAGTGGGCTTTGTAGTGTGTGTTTTTCAAAGAATTTGTCCATTTCATGTACATTGTTGATCTATTGCTATAAATTTGTTCTTAATATCCTCTTATCCTCTTAATGTCTCTAGTATCTGTAGTAATGCCCTCTTATTTTTTATATTGGTATTTATGTACCCACTATATTTTCTTCATAATTGTAGCCAAAGCTTATTAATTTTATTACTCTTTTAATTTTAATAATTTTCTATATTTTTTAAAATTTTATTTTTCATTGGTTTTGGTTCCTATCTTTTTTGTTATTTTTCTAGTATCTTGAGGTGGAAACTTATACTGTTGATTTTAGACCTTTCTGCTTTTAATAACTATTTTATTTTTATTTATTTACTTCTTTAATTTCTGAAAAAAGATTATTTATTTTATTTATTTTTTGACAGACAGAGATCACAAGTAGGCAGAGAGGCAGGCAGAGAGAGAGAGAGAGAGGAGGAAGCAGACTCCCTACTGAGCAGAGAGTCCGATGTGGGGCTCGATCCCAGGACCCTGAGATCATGACCTGAGCCGAAGGCAGTGGCTTTAACCCATTGAGCCACCCAGGTGTCCCTGAATAACTATTTTAATGTAAATTTTTCTCTATGCACTACTTTATCTGCATCCTACAGGTTTTGATACATTGTGATTTTTACTTCAATTAAGTTCAAAATAATTTCTTTTTTGAAATTTTTTCTTTTTAAAATTTATATTCAATTAGTCAACATATACATATACATCATTAGTTTCAGATGTAGAGTTCAGTTATTCATCAGTTGCATATAGCACCCAGTGCTCATCACATCACATACCCTCCTTGATGCTCATCACCAGTTATTCAACACTCCACCCACCTCTGCTCCAGGTATCCTCAGTTGTTTTTGTTATGGCTAAGAGTCTTTCATGGTTTGTCTCTCTCTCTCTGATTTCTTCCTTTTTAGTTTTCCCTCCATTCCTGTGTGATCCTCTGCTTTGTTCCTTATATTCCACATATGAGTGAAACCATATGATAATTGTGTTTCTCTGATTGACTTATATCAGTCAGTATAATACCCTCCAGTTCCATCCATGTCAATGTAAATGATAAGATTTCATCCTTTTTGATGACCGAGTAATATTCCACTGTATAGCATAACTTTTATCCTTTTTTATCCAAAGATATCCTTTGATATTTTGATGGACATCTGGGCTCTTTTCCATAGTTTGGCTACTAGGGACATTGCTGCTATAAACATTAGGATGCAAGTGCCCCTTCAGGTCGCTACATTTGTATCTTTGTTGTAATACCTAGTAGTGCAATTGCTGGGTCCTGGGGTAGCTCTATTTTTAAATTCTTGAGCAACCTCCATGCTGTTTTCCAGAGTGGCTGCACCAGCTTGCATTCCCAAACAGTGTAAGATGGCTCCCTTTCTCCACATCCTTGAAAACACTTGTTGTTTCCTAACTTGTTAATTTTAGCCATTCTGACTGGTGTGAGGTTTTGATTTTTAGTTCCCTGATGCCAAGTGATGTTGAACATTTTTTTACCTGTTGGTCAATTGTATGTCTTTTATGAAGAAATGTCTGTTTATGTCTTCTGCCCATTTCTTGACTAGATTGTTTTTTTGTGTGTTGAGTTTGATAAGTTCTTTCTGGATCATGGATACTAGCCCTTTATCTGATACATCATTTACGAATACCTTCTCTCATTGCTGCTATAAACATTAGGATGCAAAACATTAGTTTTGGTGACTGTTTCCTTTGTTGTGCAAAAGCTTTTTATCTTGATGAAGTTCACTCTTACCACTGTTGTTCAGCATAGTAGTAGAAGTAGTAGAAGTCCTAGCCTCAGCAATCAGACAATAAAAGGAGATAAAAGGCATTCAAATTGTCAAAGAAGAAGTCAAATTCTCATTCTTCCCAGATGATGTGGTACTGTATGTGGGAAGCCCAAAAGACTCCACCCCAAAATTGTTAGAACTCATACAGGAATTCAGCAATGTGGCAGGATATAAAATCAATGCACAGAAATCAATTACATATCTATACAATAACTGCAAGACAGAAGAAAGAGATATTCAGGAATGGATGCCATTTACAATTGCATCAAAAACTGTGAGATACCTAGGAATAAGCCTAACCAAAAAGATAAAAGATCTCTACTAAAAAAAAAAAAAAAAAAAAAAAAACAAAAACAACAACAACAAAAAACACTACAGAACATTTATGAAAGAAATTGAGGAAGACACAAAGAAATGGAAAAACATTCCATGTTCATGGACTGAGAGAACAAATATTGTGAAAATGTCTATGCTATCCACAGCAATCTACACATTCAATGCAATCCCTCTCAAAATACCATCAACACTTTTTATAGAGCTGGAACAAATAATCCTAAAATTTGTATGAAATCATAAAAGACCCCAAATAGCCAGAAGAATACTGAAAAAGAAAACCAAAGCTGGTGACATCACAATTTTGGATGTCAAACTATGTTACAAAGCTATAATAATCAAGAGAGTATGGTACTGATACAAAAACAGACTCATAGATAAATGGAACAGAAAAGAGAAACCAGAAATGGATCTTCAAAATAATTTCTAACATCCTTGTAATTAATTCATTGACATGTGTGTTATTCAGATGTGTTGTTTAATTTCCAAGTAGTTGATGTTTTACATACATCTTCCTGTTGCTCATTTTTAGTCCAATTTCAGTGTGATCAGTCCTTTTAAATTTATTATGGATAGTTTTGTAACACAGAATATGATCAATATTTGTAAATGTTCATATGTTGCAATTGAATGGAAAGTTCAGTAAAGGTCAACTAAATTAAATTTGTAAGTGAAGTTAAAATCTTACTGCTTTTTTTGTGGTCTACTTATTCTTTGAGTTACTCAGATTGGTGTATGGAAATCTCCAACTATATCTATGGATTTGTCTTTTGCTTCTTTCAGTTATATCCATTTTCCTTCATGTATTTTGAAGTTGTGACAATAGGTGCATGAACACTCCTTATTGTTCTATTGTCCTAGTGAATTGGTCTCTTTATCACAGTTAATTGTTATTTTTTGGCCCCTGGAATAGTCATTGTTCTGAAATATTCTTTATCTGATGTTTATATAGCCACCCAAACTTTTCTCAATTAAAATCTTTGTGGTCTAACTTTGTCCATCTTTTGATTTCAAACCTATCTATGTCTTTACAACTAAAATAAGTTTGTTTTAGGCAACATAACATTAGGTGTTGCTTTTTTATTTAGGTTGATAATTTCTGCCTTCTAAATGGAGTGTTTAGTCCATTTGAATTTAATAAACTTGTCAATATAGTTAGATTTAAATCTGCCATTTTGTTCATTTGTTTTCTATATGCCTTTTTGTTCTTATTCACTTTTATTCTTTTCCTGGCTGTTTTTAGATCAAATATTTTATTATAATTCCATTTTATTTATTATCTTTGCTTGTTAGTACATATATTTTTTTAAAAATTTGCTTATTATTTTAGGAGGTCATATATTTACCTATCACAGGCTACTTTTAAGTAATATTGCATTACTTCACATATAATGTAAGAACTCTTAGTCTTTGTACTATAGTTGTTACACATTTTACTTTTATATATTTATTTTTATATGGATCAAAAATTCATTTTCATTGTTTTTGCTTTAAAAAGTCAATTATCGAAGAGATTACTGCCTATGTTCTCCTCTAGGAGTCTGATGGATTCCTGTCTCACGTTGAGGTCTTTTATCCATTTTGAGTTTATCTTTGTGTACGGTGTAAGAGAATGGCCAAGTTTCATTCTTCTACATATAGCTGTCCAGTTTTCCCAGCACCATTTTTGAAGAGACTGTCTTTTTTCCACTGTATATTTTTTCCTGTTGTAGCAACATGGATGGGACTGGAAGAGATTATGCTGAGTGAAATAAGTGAAGCAGAGAAAGTCAATTATCATATGGTTTCACTTATTTGTGGAGCATAACAAATATTATGGAGGACAAGGGGTGTTAGAGAGGAGAAGGGAGTTGGGGTAAATTGGAAGGGGAGGTGAATCATGAGAGACTATGGACTCTGAAAAACAATCTGAGGGGTTTGAAGTGGCGGGGGTGTGGGAGGTTGGGGTACCAGGTGGTATTATAGAGGGCACGGATTGCATGGAGCACTAGGTGTGGTGAAAAAATAATGAATACTGTTTTTCTGAAAATAAATAGATTGAAAAAATTAAAAAAATAAAAAGTCAATTATCTTTTAAACTTATCTTTAATATAACAAGATAAATAAATAGTAAGTAGTAAAAATATTTAATATTTATCTATTTACCATTTCTGGGGATCTTTATTCCTTTGTGTAAATCCAGATTTACTTCTGTTATTTTCCTTCTGCCTGAAGTGCTCATTAGTTGGTAATTAAGTTTTTATGCTGTTATATGCCTGAAAAAGACTTTATTTTACCTTCATTTTAAAAAAGGCTTTTATTTATTTATTTGACAGAGAGAGAGAGTGACCACAATCAGGGAGAGTGGGAGAGGCAGAGAGAGAAGCAGACCCTTTGCAGAGCAAGGAGTCTGCTGCAGTCTTGATACCAGGACCCTGGCCGGGATCATGACCTGAGCTGAAGGCAGATGCTTAGCTGACTGAGTCACCCAGGTACCCCTTACCTTCATTTTTGAAAGTTTCGTTCACTGGTATAGTGATGTTATTTCAGTATGTTAAAGATGAAGTTCCAGCATCTTATAGCTTGCATTTTTCTACTGAAGTCTGCTATCATCCTCAATCTTCGTTTCTTTGTACATAATGCCTTCCTTCCTCCCTGTTCTATAACTGATTTTAAGATTTTCTTTTTCTCACTGGTTTTAGGCCATTTGATTATTAAGCACTTTGGTGTAGTTTTCTTCATATATCTTAGTATTCATTGAGATTCTTGATCTATGGTTTTTCTTCAAATTTAGAAAAAAAATCAGCTATTATTTCTTCATCTATTGTTCTTCATTTATTTTCATACATTCCCCTACAACTCGCCACCTGTATTTATTTATTTATTTAGGCAGCTCCAGAATGTTAGACTGCTTGCTACTGTCTCACTGATCACCAAGCTCTTTTGCTTTTGTCTTTTAAAAGTTTTTGTTTTCTTCTTGTGCTGCATTTGAGATAGATTTTATTGTTATATCTTCAAGTTCACTGATTTTTTTCTTCTGAAGTCTAATTTGTTGTTGATCCTATCCAATCTACTTTTTATTCCAGTTCCAGGACTGGCTTTTCTTGGGTAGAAGTTTCATGTGAGTCTTTTTAAACATCTTCATTTCTTTTTTTTTTTTTTTAATGAACTTTAAAAAAAAAAAGATTTTATTTAGTGGGGGCAACTGGGTGGCTCAGTGGGTTGGACCTCTGCCTTGGGCTTGGGTCGTGATCTTGGGGTCCTGGGATTGGGTCCCGTCGGGCTCTCTGCTCAACGGGGTCCTGCTTCCTCCTCTCTCTCTCTGCCTGCCTCTCTGACTACTTGTGATCTCTCTGTGTCAAATAAATAAATAAAATATTCAAAAAAAAGATTTTATTATTTTCTTTTGATAGACAGAGATTACAAGTAGTCAGAGAGGCAGACAGGGAGAGAGAAGGAAGCAGGCTCCCTGCTGAGCAGAGAGCCCTATGTGGGGCTCCATCCCAGGACCCTGAGACCATGGCCTGAGCTGAAGGCAGAGGCTTTAACCCGCTGAACCACCCAGGTGCCCCTATTTCTTTGTGTGTGTGTGTGTGAATTTTCCTTTTTCATTTCTGAGCATACTTCTAAAACTTATAACAGTTATTTTAAAACCCTTCTTCCCCCAAATCCAGGATATCTTGTCATTTCTGAGCCTTTTTCAATTGATTTATTTTTCTACTGATTATGAGTTATATTTGATTTTTATTTCAAAGCCTGATAATTTTTTATTCAATTCTGGAAGTTGGGTATATGATACTTTTGAGTGCTAGTTTTTTTTTTTTTTAGAGTTTTGAAATTTTCTATTGTACATTTAAATTACTAAGGATCAATTTATCCTTTTGAGGCTTTCTTCTAAAAATTTTTCATGAAAGTATAGGGAAACTTTTATTTTAAGATTAATTTAACTGCACATTGTAGTCTTGAACTTTCTGAGGATTCTACTCATGATCTCTCAACTCCAGATTTTGGGAATGTAAACTATTCTCAGCCCTATGTGAACTTTGACCATTTTTGGCCTACTAGTTATGAGTGGTTCTTTTTCTAGTTTTGAGGAGTCTTAATCTATGGACTCACAGATTAGTACTCAGCTGAAAATTTAAAAGGAACTTTTTGCAGATGTCTGGGGCTCTTTCTGAGTGTAGCTTCCTCTTTTCTGACATTCTGTCCCACAAAATCTAGGTCATTTGTTCAGCTTTCCCAATCTCTTTCCTGTCTCCTCAACTCGGGAAGACCACTGAACTCCTCCATATACCAAATCCTGGAAACTGCCTCCAGACAGTAAGCAAGTGCTCCCATGGACTAACCTTGCTCATGTTGCTTCTCTCAGGGATCACAGTCTTGTTGTGTCTGTTGTCCAGTATCTTGTAAAGGTTGTCTTTTATATTTTGTCTGTTTTTCTAGTTGTTTGTGGTGAGAAGACAATTTATTTACAAAAGAAGCAAAGGTCTTACAGAGGAAAAACTTTAAAGGGCAAGACTCTGAAGTTGCCTATCTAACTTGTATTAATATTTGATTGTCAGAACTTAGTTATCCTGCAGTGCCTAGTTATAATGATGGCCGGGTAATGAATTCTGTCTGAGTGGCCATGTGCCCAGCTAAAATTGCATTGTTATGGAGGAAGAGGGAACTGCATGTTGTTGTTACTCCTGGCCTTTTCATTTATGTGCACCAGTTTGTGTTTGAGTATTTGTCCCTTGTAATTTAGAGTCCTGGCTGATAGAATTAGTCAATAGACAGAAGGAAGCAAATGTTCATAAAATAAGGAGACATTTAATTTTTACTTAACCTTTTTGAAACTTAGTGTTCCTGTCTATGGCCCTACCATCCTGAATGTGCCAATCTCATCTGAAACCTAGTTTTCCTATCTGCAAAATTGGGATGTGTTATTATTCATCTCTCTGGTTCTTTGGTTTGGTGATTTTATGAATGAGAAAGCCTTATGTAATGTCTAGTACAGACAACCGTGAATTTTATTTATCAGTCTTTTTCTAATCCCCAAGTTCAGTTTGTTTTCTTCACCTATTATACACTCTTATAACATCTGGTACTTGTTCCTACAGTTTATCTCGATTGTAATAAATATTCATTTGCATAATCATTTGTTTCCAGGTTGTAATCCCCAATAGAGAGAAAGATGCACGGGATGCTCAGAAAGTTGCTGTTTTTCTTATTCACAGCTGTATTGCCAGCCCATTGCACAATAACTGGCATTTATTGAGTTTTCAAGAAGTGTTTATGTGAATAAATGTTAACTATATAAGATGACATATCATTGTCTGACCTCTAGGGATAATTCAAGGTACAGTCCCTGTACTTCACCCTGATAAAAGATAGGATAAAATGTGCAAATATTTATCAGGTCAGGATGCTTGGGGCCCTGTAAGAAGGGGGTGGCTTCTTATGGACTAGATAAAAATTAAAAGTAGTTGTATCCAGGGGTGTCTGGGTGGCTCAGTGGGTTAAACCTCACCTTTGGCTCAGATCGTGATCTCAGGGTCCTGGGATTGAGCCCTGCATTGGGCTCTCTGCTCAGCAAGGAGCCCGCTTCCCCACATCCCCCCCATCTGTCTCTCTGCCTACTCTCTCTCTCTCTGTGTCAAATAAATAAATAAAATCTTTTTAAAAAAAAGTCATTGTACACATGAAAAAGTGCTCCATATCAGGGAAATACATCAGGGAAATACAAATCAAAACCACAATGAGATATCACCTCACACCAGTCAGAATGGCTAAAATCAACAAGTCAGGAAATGACAGATGCTGGCGAGGATGCGGAGAAAGGGGAACCCTCCTACACTGTTGGTGGGAATGCAAGCTGGTGCAACCACTCTGGAAAACAGCATGGAGGTTCCTCAAAATGTTGAAAATAGAACTGCCCTATGACCCAGCAATTGCACTACTGGGTATTTACCCTAAAGATACAAACGTAGTGATCCAAAGGGGCACGTGCACCCGAATGTTTATAGCAGCAATGTCCACAATAGCCAAACTATGGAAAGAACCTAGATGTCCATCAACAGATGAATGGATCAAGAAGATGTGGTATATATATATATACACAATGGAATACTATGCAGCCATCAAAAGAAATAAAATCTTGCCATTTGCGACAACATAGATGGAACTAGAGCGTATCATGCTTAGCGAAATAAGTCAAGCAGAAAAAGACAACTATCATATGATCTCCCTGATATGAGGAAGTGGTGATGCAACATGGGGGCTTAAGTGGGTAGGAGAAGAATCAATGAAACAAGATGGAATTGGGAGGGAGACACACCATAAGTGACTCTTAATCTCAAAAACAAACTGAGGGTTGCTGGGGGGAGGGGAGTTGTGAGAAGGGGGGGTGGGGTTATGGACATTGGGGAGGGTATGTGCTTTGGTGAGTGCTGTGAAGTGTGTAAACCTGGTGATTCACAGACCTGTACCCCTGGGGATAAAAATATATGTTTATAAAAAATAAAAAATAAAAAAAGTCTGAGATTATGATTATGATTTCTCTTTGGTTTGCCCTAGGAGTAATTATCTCCTGTGGAGTTGGTGCACTAAAATGGGCCTGGAACTATCTCCTCTTTGAAAGATGTGCCCATCTTAGGAAAGACTCATGCTCCAGGACTTCAGAAGAAAGCTTTCTATTTGTTAGGTTGAGTTGAGTGGTAAGACTATGAGATCACAGTCAGAATTAGGGTCCAAATATGGAATGTAAGGTTATTTTCAGAGTATGTCCCTTCCTTGAATGATCAATTTCTTTCTATCTCATATCTATTTTCAAAACCATCCTTTGACCCCAATCTTCCCCAATTAGTATTCCAATTATTTGCTTCCTTGTAAAGCAAACTTCTTGAAGGATTGATTCTTTGTTTCAAAGATTTTATTTATTTATTTATTTATTTGTCAGAGAGAGAGAGAGAGAGAGAGCAATTATGCAAGCAGGCAGAGTGGCAGGCAGAGGTGGAGAGAGAAGCAGGCTCCCTGCTGAGCAAGGAGCCAGATGCAGGGCTGGATCCCAGGACGCTGGGGTCATGATCTGAGCCGAAGGCAGCGGCTTAACTGACTGAGCCACCCAGGTGTCCCTGGAGGACTGATTCTGATTACTGCCTTCTTATCTTCATTTTCCCTTCCTTTGAAACAAGACCCACCAGCATTCTGCCCCTACCACCCAATGACTCTTGTCAAAGTCATCAATAAAATTCAGTAGTCACCAGTGTAATGCAAATTGGTGCAGCCACTTTGGAGAACAGTGTGAAGCTTCCTTAAGAAATTAAAAATAGAGCTTTTCTATGACCCTGCAATCACACTACTGGGTATTTACTCCAAAGATACAGATGTAGTGTAAAGAAGGGCCATCTGTACCCCAATGTTCATAGCAGCAATGGCCATGGTCACCAACTGTGGAAAGAACCAAGATGCCCTTCAACGGATGAATGGGTAAGGAAGATTGGTCCATATACACTATGGAGTATTATGCCTCCATCAGAAAGGACGAATACCCTGCTTTTGTATCAATATGGACGGGACTGGAAGAGATTATGCTGAGTGAAATAAGTCAAGTAGAGAGAGTCAATTATGGTTTCACTTATTTGTGGAGCATAAGAAATAATATCGAGAACATGGGGAGATGGAGAAGAGAAGGGAGTTGAGGGAAATTGGAGGGGGGAGATGAACCATGAGAGACTATGGACTCTGAAAAATCTGAGGGTTTTGGGGGGGTGGGAGGTGGAAAGTTGGGTGAGCCTGGTGGTGGGTATTATGGAGGGCACGTATTGCATGGAGCACTGGGGGTAGTACATAAACAATGAATTCTGGTACACTGGAAAGAAATTAAAAAAATAAAAAAATATTTGGTCACCATTTTTTTTTCCTAATTTGTCCTCTAAGCACATTTGAGGCAGTTGATTCTCTCTCCTGCTTGAATCACTTTCTTTTGCTGTCTTCCATGATACCATAATCTCCTTGATTGGTTCCTCTTTCTCTATCTTGCCTTTAAATATTGGAACATCACAGAGTTATGCTTTTTCATTTCTATAATTACATAGTCTCTGTGGATGACCTCATCCAGTTCCATAGATTTAAACTGTACCTATATACTGATGGATATTCATTTGTAGTTCTATCCTTCCCATGGAACTTCAAACACCTATATCTGACTGTTTAAATATCAAAATGCATATCTGATAAAGTCTTTTCAAACTAAAAGTGGTCCAACATAAAACTCTTGTTTTGTCCCTCAAATCCTCCTTCTTCCTCACATCAGAAAACTGGAAACGTGTCCCAAATTGAGGTGTTATCCTTAACTCCTTTCTTTTACTCCCCAAATCCAACTATCCAACTAATAAGGAAGTTGTGCAGACTCTACCATCTACCTATCTCTTTCCATCTCCAATATCTCCCCTAGCTCAAGCTTCTTTCCTTTCGCACCTGAATACTGCCGTGGTCTCATAACTGGTCCTCTTGGTAGCCAGAACGAGATCTGTAAATCACAAATTTGATCATGTCTGGCCCTCTTTAAACTTCCCTCTACTTCTCCCCATAACATGAGAACAACTTTTGACATTTTATCTTGGTTTTCTAAATTTCATGTGCTATGAACCCTGTTTACCTATTGGAGTGCACGCTCCATCACTTTCTTCTTCTTTCTTCTACTGTGCTCTTGCCATACTGGTTTGATCTCTGTTACTCAAACTTGCCAAACTGGGTCCCACTCTGGGGCATTAGCGCTAGCTGTTTCCTCCATTTAGACCTATTTCCCCCCAGTCTTACCATGACAGATTCCGTCTTCTTTCCTTACCTTAGTCTAAATGTCAGCAACTTAGGAAGATCCACTAAATTTTATCATCACTGGTTTTTATCCCATCACTCTATTTTACCTTTCTATACATAACATCTTTTTACTATCTGATACTGATCTTGCTATTTTTTTTCTGTCTCCCTTTTTCTTCCCACTAGGCTGTAAGTTTGAGAGTAGGGACATTATCTCCCTTGTTCACTGCTATAACTTCAGTGCTTAGAATCACTCATGGCACAGTAAGTGCTTGCTGAGTGTATTAATGAAATTGGACCACTTATTTGTTTTAGGACGGATTGTCTAAGTCTGCCCCTAACTTGGCAGAACGGCTTTTCATAGGCTCCTTGGTCCAGCTGAATTTACCATAAGATCATAATAAGATCCAGAGCCATTAATAAAGACCATGATTTTGGTGATCTCTGACCTTGGTTTGCCTTCTTCACCAACCTATGGCAGCACTACATGCCTAGTTTTGGGGCCTCATTTCAATGAATTTCTGACATAATCAGCAAGGTTTAAAGATCCTGGTTTGTTGTCATTACACTTACCCTGACTACCTCCTGACACTACTCACCTCTGTTAGAATAGGCTGTATTCACAGTGTTGAAGTGCAGTGGATAATCAGAGAAGGAAAATATTAGCTTGGATTGCAGTTTTCATGGACTGTAGCTGGGGCATGGTAGAATTAAGATAGATGGTTGCAAGAGGGGAGGGTGCTGACAAAGGTGTGGTAATGGGAAAAGCAGAGTTTTTCTGTGGGAGAGTGAGAAGACTTCTGAAATACTTGGAAACACTGAATCAATTTTTAAAATTTTTGATTTTTATTTATTTTTTTAAAATTTCTTTTCAGTGTTTCAGAGTTCATTGTTCATGCACCACAGCCAGTGCTCCATGCAATAAATGCCCTCCATAATACCCACCACCAGGCTCACCCAACCTCCCACTCCCCTCCCCATCCAAAACCCTCAGATTGTTCAGTATTTAAAAGCTTTGGGGATAGGATTTGGGGTTGTGGAGTAGAATTGAGCCATGTGCAACACTTGGTTTCTTTAATAGCCTCTAAAAAATTATTATTATTATCCCATTCATTAACCTTCTTAGTCTGGGCAGGAATGCTCTAGTCTACCTTGGACTCAAAGGTAGTTTCTGAAATACTAGAGAACTCACTCTCTCACAAGGAAAACCATTTAAACTTTAGAAGACTGGCTATTAGAAATATGTTCCTTATACTGAGCACAAATTACCCTGAACTGGCTGTTTCATGGTTCTTGTTTTGCTCTCTGGAGCATCACAGAGTGAGCCTAAAACTCTTTCCTCCGTGACAGCCAGTCAGTAATGGGCTGAATTACATCCCCTTCCCAAAATCAGAACAATCAAATGTTGAAACCTTGGTCCCAGTGTACATGTATTTGGAGGTAAGGCCTTTAATGAGGTTATTAAGGTTAAGCAAGATCATAAGGGTGGGCCCCTAACCAGATAGGATTGGTGTCCTTAGAAGAAGAGAAAGAGACACTGGGAATGAATATGCACAGAGAAAAAGGTCATGTGAGCACACAGCAAGGAGGTGCCTACTTGCAAACCAAAGAGACAGGCGAGACACGCCTCCTGAGAAACCAAACCTGCCAGCATCTTGACCTTGGACTTATAGCCTCCAGAACTGTGAGAAAATAAATTTTTATTGGATAAGCCACCCATTCTGTAGTATTTTGCTGTGGTAGCTCTAGCAGTCTAGTACATCTCAGCTAACAGAAAAGGCTCTTTGTAAACTTCTCTTATTCAAGCCAAGTGGTTTTAGTTTCTTCAACTGCTCCTCATTAGAGTGGGAAGGCCCGTTAGGTGGCAGGTAATGAGTAGAACAGGACATAATACCACAGTGAAATATGGTTGGCACTAGCCAGAGCAGAGGGTCCATCGCCTTACTTGTTCTATAGGCATTAATTTTGTAATAATACAACTGAAGACTAACGCTCTGGCAGTTCTGGACTCAGATAAACCTCTCAGACAGCAACTTAATCCACTCACTCATGGGATTTGCTCACAAGTTCATTGGCATTGTGCATTAAGTGCCTGACTTAACATTGGTCTGATTAGATTTCATCATGTTAGATTTGTCTCATTTTTCAAGCCATCCAAATACACTCGCTGTCTGCCCCCAACCGCTCGTTATCAGAAAATCAATGCCCTTCTCCAGACATTTCATAAATATGTTGAGTGGGTAAGGGTCAAGAACTGAACCTGATATTATGAATGATAACAGTAACAACTTCTATCTGTATAGAACTTTACAGGTTATAGAGTTTCCTGCCGGTTTAGGGATCCTGGCAAAATAGGAAATGAGTTTCATCTTTCATGACCTTTTCTTTATGAGTTGCTCAGTATGATGAAAAAGGACCGGGAATCAGGAGTGCCAATCTTAGCTTTGAAGCCACATTACCTCTCTCGGCTTTGATGCCTACCTGTGAGGGAAGGGAAAGACAGGTTGATGTGCAAGGTCACTGTATCTTCAATACGTTCCATCCGGGATAGCCACCTAGCATAACATTATCCTTCTTTTAACAGATCTATAGATATAGAAAGACCTACATATATAAAAAGTCCCTTTCAAGCCGAACATCTCTGCTTCCTTAAATAAAGCTCTGTGTTTAGTAAATCCACACTGATTCCCAGGTTTCTTGCTGTGTCTCCAAAGCATTCACAAAACTTCTTACTAGCCTGTAGTTTGATGAAAGATCCTTATTCTTCCTTTTCTAAATTAACTTTCTTCCTCTATTTGCAGCCATTGGCATCCCACCCATTCTCCTTGATACCTCATAGAAAACTGGTTTCGTGACTGCATCTGCGAGTCGTCCCAGGACTGTGGGGTGCAATTCCTCCAGCAGAATATTTTTTGGCTTCGCAAGAGCAGCCAGGTGCTCTCCTGCTCTCTGTTCACCCATTGTGAGTGCTCCTCTCAGCTTTTTCATCTGCACACTTGATATTCATGTCTGCCATATCTTTATTCAAGGTGCCAATAAAAATGCATTATGTATGACTTGGTCTGCTCAGAAAATGATCATGCTTTGTATGTTTAGGGATGTAAGAGCTTGTAAAGGAGCAAAAAATTGGGGGGAAATGACAAACAAAAACTCTTCAGAAAAATAATATTTTGGTTTCATTTCCTCTCTGTCAACCCCCTCCCTACCCATATATCCACATCTCAATCTAGAGCACATGGTGCCTGAGGAGAAGGAGAAGGGGTTAAAGCTGGCTGGCTGGTGTGCTGCCAGACAGAAGTGGCCTTGAGAACATGGCCAAGGCATTCTGGTTACAAACAGCAGGCAGTGGGCAACCACTTGAAGATTTTAAGAAGAGGTGTGTGTTGCAATGATGGCATGTTCTCTACTTGTCTTTAGATGGTTCTGATCAGACCAGGAGACTTTCCTGGATTCCCACAGCCAAATAGATGTACATTTTGACACTTGGCATTTCTTTATTGAGCAGTGGATGCTTTCAAAGTAGGTTTTTTCAACCTCTGTGTGTGTGCATGTGCATATGCGTGTGCATGCGCATGTGTGTGTGTAATCTGTTAAAACACAGATTAATGAGATCTTCCCCCAGAGTTTTGGTTCAGTCGTTCTGACATGGGGCCAGGGAATTTGTACAATGAACAAATTCCTAGGTGATACTGATGCTGCTGGTCCAGAGACACTCAAAGAATCACTCTTATAAGGAATCACATGTGGGTCTTCTCCTGAACTTTATTCACTAATGAGATGCAGGCAGTAGCATGGGGCCCAGGAGTGCCATCTAAGAATAACCACATTTTTGTCCATAGCAGGACTCAAGGTTGCATGTTGGCATATTTCCAGACATTTTTCCTGGGCCGGTGGGGGGGGGGCTGTCTTCAGAGGATAGGTTTTTATAGCCCAAACCACGGGAATTTGAGGTTATGGTCCATCTTTTATAGACTAAAGTTCCCCTTCTCAACTGAGGGGACTAGCTTATAGATGTAACAGTCATCGATCATCTACATCTTCCCAGGGTGTTGCGATTATCCTGGGAAGGATATAGATTAGGTACCAAGAAGAATCTACCTATAATGAGAACTTAAAATGCACTCAGGGGGACACAAGAGAAGTTATGGTATCTTTTGTCTGGGCAAGAATTGGAAACAAGTTAGATTTCACTCAATGTAGACTATCAGTTCAAATTTTAGACTCAGAGAGAACATGGTTTGAATAATTTTTTTCTGCCTCTTTTTTTTTTAGATAATTTGTTTTGGAAAAGTCACTTAAGCTCTTTGAGATTCTGATATTATATACATAAAATAGGGATTATCGGGGCTTTTTGTAAAGTTTAAGCAAAATAAAGAGTGTAAGCTGCTTGGCACCTTGCCTGGCTCATAGTAGATGCTCAATTAATGTTAATTTCCTCCCTTCTAATATCCTTCCCCCACCCTGTAATAGAGGCACTTTACTGCTGGTTATTATGATTATGTTGAAATATAACAGGAAGAAAAACAAAGGCAGGCTTGAAAGGAGAGAGTTATTTTCAGTCAGCCCCACTGCCACCAATTTGGAGATTAAACTTTCTCTGTGGCTTGAGACATCAGTGTGGTAAGGGATTTACCTACAGACTACAGAGAGAAATTGACTTGCAGGGGGCCAGCAGGTTCTGTACTGGGTGCTACTGGGAATCTGCTTCCTGCTAGCAGAGGGGACGCAGCAATAAGTATGTTGGGCACCTTGGACAGGGCATCAGAGTACCAGGTTTGTCAGCTGGGCACTCACTAGGTCTGGGTAATGATCCATGGCAGTCTTGTTAATGGCCTTAGGGTTTCACATATTTCTGTAATTATTCAATCATTTGGAAGTTTTGAGTTTCTAATTATTAGGCACAAATTAAAATATCCTCTGTAATTCAGTTCCCTCCAGGCCTTGAACTAGTGGTGCTGGGTTCCTGTCACGTCATCCTTCTAGTGAATGGTGGGTAATCATAGTTGCAGTCAGCTTTCTCATAATTTCTCCATGTATTTTACCTCCAGGACTTCCTTCTTGCTATCAGGTGCCTAGCTCGTCACACTGATGTGCTCAATGATAAATGCCAGATGCTCCTCCTTCTAAGTCTGGCCCTTAGTCCAAGGTAATATTCTCAACCCTGACTGCATATTAAAATCACCTCACGAGCTCTTAAAATACCTATGCAAGACCCCACTCCAGAGAATGTGATTTAATTGGTCTTAGGTGAGATGTGGGCACAGTATTTGTTAAATACTTCTTGAATACTCGCCCATTAAGCTTAATGTGCAGCCAAGGTTGAGAACCATCACTGATCTAGAGATCGACTTCTGTATCCCTTAAGACCCCACCAGATTTCATTGCAACTTCCTACTCATGACTCTGTTGGGACATAGAACGAACCCAAGTATTAGCTTATTGCTTTTCAGCATAGACAAAGCCAAGCCTGGCATTGCAACCTCATCTTCCCCAAAAGTAGAGTGGAGATACGAGCTGCCCTATTTATGTCAAACATTTTGTTACAAGAATTAAACAAAGTAATGTGAACATTGAGAATTGCAAGTGAAAATATTTAGCATTACAATACGGGGTAAGAGTCTATGGAAACAAAAGAAAGGATCTCAATTTTGGTGCAGCCATTCTCAAGCTCACTTAGTGATATTAATTATGCACATGCCCTGTGACCCAGCAATTTCACTCTTGTGAAAACTTCAGGTGCAAAAACTTCTTGTATTCTGGAACATGGACACCACCAGAACTGCTGGTGATGGCACAGAGTTTTAGGCAATCAAGATATCTGTCATTAAATAATAAACAAAATGTAGAGGATGCATTTATGAACTACGTTATAGCAGTTAGAACAACAAAATGGGTATATACACAGCAACATGAATAGAACTATAAGAGAGTGATGAAAGAAAATAGGAAAAAGCATGAAATCTGTAGCACATGCTACTTATGCACATTTAAAATTCATTCACAAAGCAATATTACATATTTTTCATGGTGACATTTCATATTCAAGGGCATGTACCAAACACACTATAGTAAGTGCTTATGGGAAATGAGACTGGAGAGAGCAGACAGAGGGGCAAATAATGAAGCAAAATCTAGTGAAAGCAGAACCTTAAACAGGCAGATGCTGATGGTATGGGCTATGAACCAAGGAGTATGATTAGCTTAGCCCTCTGCTTCTTCCAAAGGCAGAATGATTGAATGAGAGAGGGAAGCAAGCTGTCTGTTCACAGGCAGGAGCAGGAGAAGCTAGAGAGAACCAAGAAAAAGAACTAGGAACCTGCTTTATTGCTCCCCACAATGAATTGGGGGAGGATATGAAAGAGGCTTTCTAGGTTGGAAATAAAGGCATTTACAAAAACCTTGATGTAGAAGGAGAGAAATTTAAATATTGGAGCTGAGAAATTGCATCTCGAGACCTGGAAGGGAGCTTTAAGTGGGAGACTCAGTGATATTGATGTTGCCCAGGTGAGGAGTGGTTGGGTTCTGCTACTCCTAACACTCTGACTTTTAGAACAAAGGAGTTTCCAGAACAGGAAACTGGATACACTAACCCCATGATCAGGGTCTCCTTTTCAGACTTTCCCAGATAGTGACCTAATCACTGAATCATCCAATGAAGATCCATGTAAGGGACATTTACCATTCCCAGAACAGGGAATGTAAAAGTAAGGCCAATCCCTAGCTTCAGATAGGGCCCATATAGATGCCAAAAAGCATTCTTTGCTTTGCCCTGAACACTGAGCTGGGGTTGTGTTGAATTTCTTGTAGCCTTGACACCAGGAGATCATCTACCTATAGAATGAGAAGCACAGTGACTCATTCATGTCAACCCAGAGAAATACATGCTTTAAGAGCAAGTCTTTCCATCTAGGTTACTGGTAAAAAGCAATGACTATATTAATTAAAACACCAAGGAATCACATACTGAGCTGTTTTCTATTAAGAGCAACACAAATACCATCAACTTGTGGTTGGGAACAACTTGTACATCAGATCAGACTTGAATACCAGCAAGATCAGAATCCTGCTGAAGGTAGATGGGGCCATGGAAGCTGTGAAATCAAATTTAGACCCCATAAGTTAGGGCATGAAGCCGATGTTTGGGGGAGCCACCCTGGCTGGCCCCTGACTACACTGACGTGGCTCAGAGAGCAATTATCCTGGTAAAGCAGCTCTCACTTTGCATTTAAGATTGTCCTCCTGAAAAGGTCATGTGTAAATCAAATTTAATAAATCAAATTCTACACTTCATACCGTGGGGAAGCTCACTCTTCAAGGGAAGCTGTGAGTGAATCCCTTTTTAATAGAAGTAATCAACTCTTCATTTATCTGATTTGTAAGGTAAGATTTTTATATATCAGATTTTCTTAAAGTGATCAGCAGAATTTTTCTTTGTCAGTGATAGAAAGGCAGTGATAAGAAAAGCAAAAAACAACAACAGTGAACAAATTATAGGCACCCGTCATGAGAAGTTTAGGGGTATACTGGCTTTAGACATGTCTGGATTCAGGACCCAAACAATGACACTAAGATTTTGTTTTTTTCACATCTCTCACAACTATCTTCTCTTGGCTTTGTTCTCAGGCTCTACCGTGGGTGAAGCAGCTGCAGCATCTTATCCTGCCAGGTTCAAGGCCAACAAGGAAGATTACTTGCTTTTTTCTCCCCCTCAGCAGTCTTAGAATTGGCTCTGGCTGAGTCATTTGTCCATCCCTGAATGAGTAAGGAGTGGAGACCTGATTCACTTAAGGCCTGGTCACATGGGGCTCTACAGAAACCACATGGGTTGAGAATGAGCCAAAGGAAGAGGGGAAAAAAAAACCCAAGAAAATCAGGCAGTTATCAGAAGAAATGGGGGACAGTGTCAAGGAAGGGGAACACAAACTCAACTCCTCCTTCTCCTTCACTTTCACACTCAATCTATCACCAAGCTCTCCTGTCCTAGAAATATCTCACAAGGAGTTATCTGCACGGCACCTGCTTCAGAACCTCTTGGGGGTGCTTGTTGATGTGTAGATTCTAGGGTCTTACTCCAGATGAAGGGAATTTTATTATCTTGGACTGGGTCATGAAATATGCAATTTTGGATCATCTCCCAGGTGATTTTTTTTAAAGAAATGTATGTTGACATTCAAGAACATCTTCCCAACATTGTTGGTCCTTTTCATGTCCACAGTAGCTGCCTTGGTTCAAGACCCACTGTTTCTCCACTGACTCTTCCAAGTACCTCCTTATGGGCCCACAGTGTCTTCTCTGCTCATGTTAAATAGCCACGATTTCCAAACTCTGATGCTGATTTGCCTCTCCAGCTTGCTGCCTTATGAGAGCTCACTGGCCCTGGATCCCAGCCATTATCATACATCCTCACCCATTTCCTGGACTTCCCAGGTCCCTTTGCCACATTCACCCCAACTACTCCTGAGCTTTCCTCTCCCTCCAATGCCATTCCTTTTTCTCTCCATCAGGCAAACTCGGGCTTCAGCATTAAGCCCAGCTCAATGGCCACCTCCTCTGTGAAGCCCCTCTGTTTCTTCCCTCCACTGTCCCTTCCTTACTTCATTCTCCCAAAGAACCCTGTTTATCTGTTCTATCTGTTCTAACTCTGTTCTGTCTCTTCTATAGGAGTTTACATGTTATCTGGAACTTATAAATTTACATGTCTGTCATTCCCTTTAGCCCGACTAAGGGGCTCAATAATATGTGTTAAATCTTAAAAGCAGATCAGGCAGCTCAAGATATTGACAAGATACATGACTTTGAGCAAGTCACCTCCCTTTCTTGAGCCTCAGTTTCCAATTTGTAAATGCAAATATTCACACCTACTGCATAGGTTTGCTGATGGGCTCAGTCGAGATAATGAACAGAAATCTCTTAGCACCGTGCATGGCAACATAATTAGTGCAACGAATGCTAAATTTAAAAAATTAACCTTCAAGTCAGGGAAGCAAAAGCCCTCAATCGTACATGTAAATTCATATTTATATAACACTAAGCAACTGTTTCTTAAAACCACATTCCTCAAACTAATCCTGTTGTGAGGTGTGGATCAAATCTGAAACAGAGCAGATGGACTTTATGCCTTAAACCACTTTCCCATGTCCCTGGGACCTTCATATTCCTCTTCATCTTCTCCTGAGCTTTGGGCAGCTTTAAGTCCATCCCTCTGAAATAATCACCTTCAGTACATGGAATGCTGACATGGGAGTAACACAGCTCCCCACAGTGCGATTTCTCTGGACCACGGAAATGTTTTGGCTCTGTGAGAATGAGAAAAGTTAAGGGGGCCTGATGGTGGACAGCCGGTTCAGAAGTGGCAGCCTTGAGCTCGCATAAATGAAAGTCATTAAAGCTGCCTGAAGTGACAAGATTGGTCCAGGAATCCGAATGAAATGATGATAAGTGCGAGAGAGATAAACATTTCATTTAAATGAGCAGCAGGATGAATCTCGAGAAATTTAGCCCCTCTTCTGGGGACTCTTTCCTCCTTGTTTTATAATCTGCCTGAAATTGTCACTCCCTTTTACAATCATGCATCTTGCACTTGGCATGCGAGAGGATATGCAAAAGGCATTACAAACAGAAGTTCGAAAAAGCATAGGCAGTTCAGGAACAAATGGCTCCAAATTCCTAGTTATCTGCAGTGCCCACTACAATGTGGCAGGCATGGGGGATATTTACAGGTTGCATATTTGATGTGTGAAAAGTATCCAGCACAGTAGCTGACGTTTTGTAGCTACTCACCAGTGTTCATTTCCCTTCCTTTCATCCCTGGTGGAGTTTAGTGGGTAGGGGATGAACCTGTGTGTGTGTGTGGGTGTGTGTGTGTTTCCACATCTGTGCAAGAGGAGAAAGAACATGACTTCTGAGTCCTTGTGGATTGTCAGAATTTAGAGTATAGATCTCTAAATAGATTTATAGATTTAGAGTATATAGATCTATAGATTTAGAGTATAGATCTCTCTATACTCTCTACACTCTCTCTAGAACCTCATTGTGTTTGTCTAGCCAACATGTTTGGTCCTATTGTAAATGCAGCCAACCTCTAGACCCAGGGAATGTGAAGTTTAACAAGAGCGCAGAGGGCAAAATCCTTGCCTTCTGGGAACTCATGATTATAACATAAAAATAGACAAGTAAATAAACAAAACACAAGATTAGGCTCCCTTGAAGCCGGAGATTAGGTCTTAGGTATTTTTGTTTCCCTGGCACCTCTAGGTTGTTTCACGACCTTCATAGAATTAAGGGACTATTAGTTTTGGAGACCTGCCTTATTTAAAATCAAACATATTATAAGGTCACTGCCACATTAAATATAATTTTTATATAACCATATAAGAGTTGTGCTGAAAAGCAATTGACACATTGACATAAGGTTATTCTTTGTAGACTTTCAAGTAGATGCTTGTTGATTTAATTTTGCAGTCTTTGTATTATGGAGATGATATTAATTATTTTCAGGTCTCAAATATTTCCAGGAACCCTTGACAGGCTCTTGGGTCCTGAAAACTGCTTTGATAGTGGCTAATAGATTGCACAGCCATATAAACTTCACACCATGCCTGGCACCCAGTGGGTTCTTCATAAATACTTAATGAATGAATAAATAGATTGAGGATATCAGATAATGAATAGATACCATGTGTTACCGAGTCCAGTTCCACGAAGCAAGGAAATTTTCTTATGGCTCTGGATTCCATTCCAGATCCCATTTGTGATATCTTTGAAAGCAGAGGTGTTTGGTTGCTAAGGGATCATGGTGGCTTGGGCAAATATCTCCTTCCCACTGGGAAACTCAAAAAACCTAGTTCTTAGTGGGATTTTTAGCAAAAGGCATAGAATGATCCAATATGTACAGGATGCCGATAAACCCTGTGGAAGTAAGCAGGTACTTCTGTCTGAGTTCAAAATGAAGGTTGAGAGCGTGTTGCAAAATCAGAAAGCCGAAGGCGCTAGAGATGATGGGAAGCAGCATGACCCTTGGGGTCGGGTGGCCTGGGTTTAGATGATGACTCCAGGACTTTCTGGTTCTGTGTTCTTGGAAATCCCTTAACTCCTCTGTGGTTTACTATTATTACTATCATCATTGTTATTTTAATCTAAAGAGGGGGAATCCTTTTAGAACCTATGTCATAGGCTCATGGTGAAGATGAAATGATTTATGTGGAATGGTTATCACAGCGCCTGGTGTGTGGTTGGCCTTTCTAAACTTTAGCCATTATTTTGATTTGTTTTAGTGCTGTCAGAAGTTAGCAGGATGATCTTGGACAAGTCTGCATCTACTTGGAGCCTCTGGATTCCTTTCACTTGTCCTAACAGATGAGCCAGGTAGAAAAGACTGGATGATGTCCCTGGAGGTGGTATGGAGTCCCTGGCATGCCAAGCCAGATCATCCTGGCTCATAGGAGACTGTTGTTAAATTTTCAGGAATCCTATAAACTGATTATAAAATGCAGCCCTTAAAAAAAACAAATTATATAAACTGATGCTTAACTCTATTTCTAAATGAAGATAATAAATACTAAAAACTCACCAATTTCTAATTATTTCTAATAAATATTTCTAATGATTTATGTGCTTTTTAATTACATTTAACATAATATATAGTCTATTTTACCCTATGATCTTGTGCTATTGTGTATCTCTTCCCAATTCCGTGTTGGATACCGTTACCCTGGTGGGAGTTGTGGTGGGAATAGTTATACCATGAAAATTGGCAAATGCCACAAATGTGGGCTTTTCTTCCTCCTGAAAAGGCAGTTGTTAAACATTTACCAGGATGCCACTACTCAGAGTGATCCATAAAATAGTCCTCATTTCTGTCTTGGGTCAATGAACTTGGTCCCATCTTTTGGACCCATTTAGCAGTGTTGCGTGAGACAGAGCTGTGCCCTGAGCTCATTATGAAGATCCTGACCCTCACCCAGCTGCTTACAGATGTATCCTCCTTGTCCAGCCTACTCCTGGGCTAGCACCAGTGACCTTACCACATGCCTCAATGATTTACAGACACAACTGTTTACATGCTCCTTTTTGAATCAGCTTCAAGACCCTGTTAACAAGAGAGAAGACACTGGCCTGTTGGAATTTTTCTTATGTGGATTTTAAGAAAAAGTGGCACTACATTTTCTCTCCTGTGGGTACATGGTGACATTGCCTTTGCTGAACGTGTAATCAATCAACTCCCTTTGAGCATCTCTGTTTGGCGGCCCAGGCTCTGCTAAGCACTCAGTGAAGAGGTGGCAATGGATGAGGCAGTGATCTGGCCCACAAGTAGGTCACAGTCCAGTGGGGGAGACACACATAGATGAAAAACTATGGGAGACTGAGAGTAATGTTCCTGGGAAAGGAGGCAGCACAGGGTACTGTGGGAGCCAGGAATGAGTGATGAATTTTCTGCATGTGTGTGTATAGAGGTCATGGTCAGTGAGAGGTAGCAGAAAAGGGAGTTCTCTGGAGATTTCAGGGGAAGAAGCTGCGTCAGTTAGAGCTCTTACCTGCAACAGATGAACCCATCCTGGCTCATTGAACAGCAAAGAGATTTAAGAGAGGATGTTAGAGAGCTTGGGGAACTTCTAGAGGTTATGCATTCATGAACGACACCCAAAATGACACAGGAGAACTGGCTCAGTAGAGACTCCCAGATGCTGCCCTGAGCATGGTCACAGGAGCCCATTACCCACTCTCCGAATGCCAGGCATTGGATGTTCTCATCAGACTCCTGCTGCTGCTGCTGCTGCCACCACTAGACTCCACATAGTACCTGATTCCAGAAGTCTCGAGCTTCTTGTTCAAAGCCCAGTGCAAAGTGTCTGATTGGTGAAGCCCAGGTCACATCTCTGTGTCCTAGCTGCAGGAGAAGCAGAGAAAAATATGGCTTCTGTTAGGGGATTTGGAAGATGGGTAACTCTCCAAACATAAGAAAGTTGTTCAAAGGTCTAGTCCATCCAAATAATGACATATCCATTACAGTGTAACCCTTTGGATGGGCTGCCGGAAGTATAGAAGACTGTCAGACCTACAAGATTTTGATCTAGCATGCTAAACATAAAATGCAGAATATTCAAAGGCCTGGTGGCCTGGGGAAGCTGGCACAGATAGATAATTTTAAATATTTCAATCTGGCTAGAGTGAAAGTCCTATAAGAGTGTGTGCAAGTGTGTGTGTCTGTCTGTCTTTCCTCTGGTTACCTTAAAGATTTTCTTTCTTTTTTTTCTTTCTGCACTTGTTTTCCTCTTTATTACAAGCTAGTACCCAGTTTTACTGAGAGCTCTACCAGAAAATATTTCTTTCACTTTAAAATTTTTGTTTATTTTTTTCTTATATGTGAAAATTCTTTTTATGTCTTAAGACAATAGTTTATATTGAACTAAACAAGGTGGATAGAATCTCTGCAGTTTACATAGGTTGCTATACACCATCCTATATTAAGCCATTTTGTTAAAAAATGCATTTTGTTAAAAAATGACTTAATATAGAAGAAAAAAACAACAATATTAATAGCTGACATTGAACACTTACTTTGGCCAGGTACTGCTTCATTTAAAAAAAAAGTTTTAACTTAAATTCCAGGTAGTTAACATATATATTGTAGGTGTATAAGATAGTGATGCCTCACTTCCACATGACACACAGGGCTCATCAGGGCAAATGTCTCCTTTTCTCCTTTGTCCCCACCACCTGTTTCCCCCATCCCCCACCCACCTTCCCTCTGGTACTAACCATCAGTTTGTTCTCCATTGTTAAGTGTCTATTTCTTTGTTTGTCTCTCTCTCCCCCCTTTGTTTTTGTTTGTTTGTTTGTTTCTTAAATTCCACATATGATTGAAATCACACGGTATTTGTCTTTCTTAAAATGACTTATTTTGCTTAACATTATACTCTCTAGCTCCATCCGTGTTATAAATGCTTAAAGATTTTCTTTGTCTCTTTGCTTCACTATAACATACTTAGGTGTGGTTTTCCTCATATTCATTATGTTTAGGGTTTTCTGAGCTTCTTGGATCTCTGGGTTAATTTTTTAAAGTGGAATTTGAAAATAATTATAATTATGTATTCACATGTTTTAAAAATATCTTTTATCTCTTTCCTCTCCTTCTGGGACTCCATTTACATGTATATGAGATCATTTTATTTTAGCTTACATGTGACTCATGATCTATTTAGCCTTTTCTCTCTGTGTTTCAATTTGGGTAATTTTTACTGACTTGATTTTAAGTGTACTGTTCATTACTTCTGTTGTACCCAATCTGCTGTTAAGTCCATAAGATTAACTTTTAATTTCAAATAAATAAATTTTCAAATCTACAATTTCTTCATGTGTTTTATCAATTTTTTCCTGTAAATTCTCTAGTATGTTTTCATTAGAGTTATTTTAAAATCCTCTGTGAAGGACACTTGGGTGGCTCAGTGGGTTAAAGCCTCTGCCTTCGGCTCAGGTCATGATCCTGGGGTCCTGGGATCGAGCCCCAGATCAGGCTCTTTGCTCTGCAGGGAGCCTGCTTCCTCCTCTCTCTGCCTGCCTCTCTGCCTACTTGTGATCTCTGTCTGTCAAATAAATAAATAAAATCTTAAAAAAAAAATAAAATCCTCTGTGAGTCTACTTCTACTGACTATTTTTCTCTTGATTTTTCTGCTTTTCCCATACCTTGTAATTATGTTATTTTGTGTCAGAATATTGTATATAAAAAACAGTGGACGACACTAAGGTATGATTTTTGTATGTATAAATGTACTTGTTTGTTACTTCAGACATCACAAGACTTTTTCTCTGTCAGGCAAAATTCAGATTTTACTAAGAATTAGATTAAGTTTGCCATTTATATCAAATGAGACCAAAGATACATCTTTTTGCCTTTCATCTGAGTCCTTGGCCTTGACCTTGACCAAGGAACTGATCTCCTTGAAATTTTAGAATTTTACAGGAGTGGGAGTTTGGCTGCAGGTTCAAATAGATTTGGATCAATTTTGGATTAAATGCCAGCAAAGCCTTGAAGTCCAAGAAACAAGGCTGCACAAATTTCTCTACTTTTCAACTACATTTCCTCTACATTTTTACAACTACATTTACTGCTCTCAGTAAAATTCCCCCCCCCCTTTTTTTTTTTAAAGATTTCATTTATTTGACAGAGGACACAAGTAGGCAGAGAGGCAGGCAGAGAGAGAAAGAGAGAGAGAGGGATAGAGAGAGGAAGGGAAGCAGGCTCCCTGCCGGGCAGAGAGCCCAATATGGGGCTCCATCCCAACATCCTGGGATCATGACCTGAGCTGAAGGCAGAGGCTTTAACCCACTGAGCCATCCAGGCGCCCCTTTCAGCAAAATTCTTAAACAGGACAAGCGATTGATGTTTATGTTTGGGACTCTTCCCAGATCCCCAGAATTCTTGCCTTCAGGTATGGAAGCACCATTATTATGCACTCATCTATGAAGGTCTCATTCCTTTCTGGAATTCAACTTACCAAGGCTTCCTCTTATCTACTGCTCTTTGATAGTTCCATAGTTTATTTTTTTTTCTTTCTTTGTTTTTTCCTTGTTGTTATCATGGAAGTTACAGTTCTTTTACATACATTCACATACTAAGCAGAAATAAGAATGCATTATCCCCCCATTCCAGAGTATTATTTTCCCTTGGCAGAACACTTTTTGGATATCTGCTTTGAAGGGAGGCCTAGGACCCTGGATACCCAAAGGTGTCCTTGTTATCTATCAGCCACTCAGGAAAACCTCACTCTCCTCCCCTGGTCTTCCTGCAAAGGCGGCAGCTACCTTGTGCTAGATGTTATAAGTTTGGGAAGATGTCTAGCTCTCAGTGATTTCAGAGCACCAACTATGGACACTTTCAGATACTTCCCTTTTGTACCCAAAGATACATTTAGGTAAATTTGTAATTTTCTCTTTTGTGATTGAGTTAATTGTTAAATGCCTTGTGGGAATTTTTTTATTCAAAGGAAGCTTGTAGTTAATCCTTTTGTAATATGAATAATGAGAGTAACAAGTCACCTTCCACTCCTAGACACCCATCTCCATTCCAGCTGTTGAGTGTAGCATAATGAACTGGGACACTGCAGTCAGATGGGCCTGAAATCAAATCCTCTTCCAAAACTGTATATGTGTGAAATCTTAACTTCTGTTTGCCTCAGTTTCATTATTCATTCAAGTTATTCTTATTGTTCTAAATATTTTTCCTTTCTATCTTCCCTAGTTAGATTCTACTCCTCTTTCTGATCTCAACTGAAGAGTGACTTCTATAGGGAGGACTTCTCTGACCTCCTTTACTAATTCAGTTATGCCTCGTTTACATTCTTAGAACCCAGACACCTCTCACTTGTAGCACTTGGCACAATAATGCATTTAATTTATTTCTGTGATTATTTGTTCAGCATCGTCTTTCAGTCTAGAACACAAGCTTCCTGAGGGCCGGACCATGAATGTACACCCAGTACCTAACAGATTCCTTGGCCAAGAGTACGTGTTCAAAGAACAGATTCTAACACTGAGAATAATGATGCTTGCCTCTGCAGTGCTGTTGTGAGGGCTGATGAAGCTAATAGAAAGGCACCTTAGTTTGGACCTCCATGAAACAAGGATTTAGATACAAAAAGTTTATTTGGTTGTAGATCCCAATGAGGACAGTGAAGAGGTGGAAGAGTGAGATAATGGGGAGAGTAAAACCAATCAAGGGTGAGTTTATGAATGCATTCTCACTGTGGGGAAATGGGGCTTAGTCCTGCTGGCGACTCTCTGAGAAACTATGTAGAACATACATTGGAATTTTCCAACTGGGTTATTTATTCACTGCTTCCTGAGCTTCACTGTTTGAGCACCACTCTTGGAACTTCACCTGCCAGGCATTTGCTCCCTGGTCTCCAGAAAACAGCCTCAGGTTGAGAGGTGTATGAAGCCAGGAGCTGTGTGTAAGGGATTTGTCTTCAGGTGATCTCTGGGGTGGGTGGGGTGCCTTTAGTGACCACTGCATAGGGAATGCTCTCTGTGCAATACAAATGCATATTAAAGTTACTTCCAGAAGTTCTGCCCTCTATCATCTCCCGTAACTTCACTGGCTCCAGCAGAACATAGCACATAGCACAGTTAGGGAGCTAATGCCAGGGCTTCAGAGTATGCCTACCTTTACCATTGACCAAAGGCATCAGGACAGAGGGACAGTGAGAATGGTGTCCATGAGTCCAAGCTTCCTCCTACTCTGGGGAGGGCCACCTCCCAGGTTTATTTTGGGGACATTTAGGGAGCCTAAGCATAGTCACCTTAGTGTGGTTATCTGGAAGCAGTGGGTATTGATCCAACCCTGCCTAGGATACGAATACATTAAACTATGACTAAGACAAGTCCTACTGTTTACCCAGAGCACCCAACCCAGCTCAGTCCAGGACTTGAAACTAGTAGGTGCATAACTGCTTATTGAACTTGAGGAATGTTCCCTCTATTCATGTACTTTGAAGAGTTTTAATCAGAAACAGATACTATATTTTGTTAAATGCTTTTTCTGCATCAATTGAGAGGACCATGTGGTTCTCCTCTCTTTTCTTATTGATTTGTTCTATCACAATGATTGATTTGCGAATGTTGAACTACCCTTGCATGCCAGAGATAAATCCCACCTGGTCATGGTGGATAATCTTTTAAATGTACTATTGGATCCTGTTAAGTAGGATCTTGTTGAGAATCTTGGCATCCATATTCGTCAGGGATATTGGTCTAAAGTTCTCCTTTTTGATGGGGATTTTGCCTGGTTTGGGGATCAAGGAAATTCTGGCTTCATAGAAAGAGTCTGGAGGTTTTCCTTCTATTTCTGTTTTTGAAACAGCTTCAGGAGAATAAGTATTATTTTTTCTTTGAATGGTTGGTAGAGTTCCCCAGGGAATCTGTCAGGTCCTGGACTCTTATTTTTTGATCACTTCTTTAATCTCGTTACTAGATATTGGTCTATTCAGGTTGTCAATTTCTTCCTATTTCAGTCTTGGAAGTTTATAGGTTTCCAAGAATGCATCCATTTCTTCTAGGTTGCTTAACTTATTGTTATATAACTGTTTATAATAATTTCTCTTTTTTAAAGATTTTATTTATTTATTTGATAGAGAGATCAAAAGCAGGCAGAGAGGCAGGCAGAGAGAGAGGAGGAAGCAGGCTCCCTTCTGAGCAGAGAGCCCCATGCAGGGCTCAATCTCAGGACCCTGGGATCATTACCTGAGCCAAAGGCAGAGGCTTAATGCACTGAGCCACACAGGTGCCCCGATAATAATTTCTGATGATTGATTCCTTGGTGTTAGTTGTGATCTTTCCCCTTTCTTTCATTAGGAGAGGGAAAGGGAAAGTGAATTGGGGTAAATTGGAGGGGGAAACAAATCATGAGAGACTTTGGACTCTGAGAAACAAACTGAGGGTTTTGGAGGGGAGAGAGGTAGGGGGGTGGGTGATCCTGGTGGTAGGTATTAAGGAGGGCATGTATTGCATGGAGCACTGGGTGTGATGCATAAACAATGGATCTCAGAACACTGAAAAAAAATTAAATTAAAAAAATAACTGCTATTGAACAAACACTGAATCCACCCCAACTGAGTAAATATCAGAAACAGGAACATCACAGTAAAAATACACGAGTGTTTTAAAAGGCTAGTGGCAATAGGAATGATTTGTGACAATAAAAGCCTATTTCTTTGAGAGATGAGATAGGATGATCCTAATCCCCCAAATACAAAATTAAGGTATCTTTATTTTCAAAATGAGATGAGAATTTCTAGAACATTTGTGCTGCCAAATTTTTGCTCTGATTTAAAACACCTTTATCACAAATTCTGGCTGAGCATAGCTTTTTAGAATGTAGAGAGCTGAATCAGCCCTCCCTCCTGAAGAGGAGTAGGTAAGTGAGGGGTGGGGGAGAAGAAGAGACACAGAGAGGGAAAGGGGGTGAGAGATTTCTTTTCCCCAGCTTTGGGAACACTAATGAACGTTCATAACCTTTTGCATGTCTTCACTCATGGAGCACATGTGTTTCTCTTTTGACAAGAAAGAAAGAAGGGCTTCTTCTCTGGCGTGTTCTCTTTCCTTTGGTGTCTGCCTTTTTACCTCTGTGTGTCTCTGCTTCCCTGCCCATCTGCCCATCTCTTTTGGATCCTTTTCTGTCACAGTCTGTTTATCTGCCTGCCACTCCTTTTCTGCTGCTCTCTCTTTCTCTTTCTCTGGCATCAATCTTCCCCCCTCTCATGTCTTTTGGCATCTGTCTTTCCATCTCTTTCTGTGGCTTATTTGTCTCTCTACTGGTGTTCATTCTCTTCCTTCTGCTTCCCTCTCTTCCCCAGTTTCTCTCTCTCTCTCTCTCTTTTTTTTTTTTTTACCATCCCTCCCCTTCCTGTCCTCCCCTTCTCTCCTAATCCTTCCTTCCTCCTCCCCTCTTCTGTTCTCTTCTCTCTGAATTGAAATACAGACATCAACACACACACACACACACACACACACACACACACACACACACTTTCTTAAAACAAGCACAAAGGTATTTTAAATATTATCAGAAGGAAAGTGAAAAATCTTCAACTTGCCCCCTTCCTCAAAAAAAATAAATAAAATAAAATAAAATTAAATTAAATTAAAAATGAGGGGAAAACATCTAAATTACCTTGCTTCCTTCTTCTTCCTTTATTCCTCCTTCCATGGCTTGGATGAGGTCGTCTGACTTTGATGGGCAATCTCCAGTGTATGTTTCTTTTTTTTTTTTTTTTTGGTTGTTGTTTGTCTGTTTGTTTGTTTTTTAAGGACTGCTTGCTCCATTCCAGGCTCTAGAACAAGCTGTTGGAGGTCTCTAGGGAGCCCAACCAGTGACCAGGGTCTACTGGGTATGTCCCAGGACTTGTGCAGTGAGGATGAGACCCCCTAAAGACCCAGAGCTCCTTACCTCCACTCTGCTCTGCAGAGTCACAGCACAAATCACCAGTGTTTGTTTGGGGGAAAAAATGCAGAGTTAAATGAATTATATCAAATTAGTAGTGTTACTTCTGCCTGCCATTCTGCATTCAAGTCCAAGTTTCAACACCTACTAGCAAGTGGCAGGCAAATTCCTTTACCCTTTGGTGCCTTGGCTTTCTCAGCTGTCAAATGAGATGATACTTATGTTGAAGAGTCGTTTTTAGAATTCGATGAGCTGATAGGTGTCATGCCATCGTCACAGAACTACAGCTGAAGTACAGGTACAATCAGGAAAAGAAGACGGCCCTGTCTGCTGCACACAGTTGTTTCTATGAGGCGGCGGTGGGGAATGTGCTTTGGAAAGGACCACATGTTACATAATGTTTACTCTTGTTATTAAGAAGATAATTTTAATAGCTAACATTTATTGAGCACTTACAATCATACACTTAAAAAACCCTCCGAGGTGGGGATTATTCCTCTGTTACAGATGAGGAGAAGGAGGCACAGAGAAGTTACATGATGACCAAGTCACACCAAGCAATAATAAAATGTATTTATGAAGTGCTTACCATGTGCCAGGCCCTGTGCTGAGATCCCGATGGGCCTTATCTTATTTCATTTTCACAACTTCACTGAGGCCGTTATTGTCTCTATGTTTTTCTTTTTAGATTCAAAAACCGAAGTTCAGAGAACTTAAGGCGTTTGCTGCAGCTCGAGTGGCCAGGGGCAAGGTCTCTAGGATGCTGGAATTTGGTCTTGAAACTTCTTGGTCTCCCAGTGGACAGCTCCTAGAGGGCACAGCCTGGCCTGTGTTCAGTCCCTTGTGGCAGGGGGAGAGCAGGGGCGTGAGGGGCAGGGTTCATCGTGTCCCAGGTGATGGGCACCCTCGCCTCAGGGCCTGCAGGAGGGACACAAGTCATTTAGGTTCTTTTGTTCCTTCTCCTCCCCTGTGCCTCTGGTCCCTCATTTTCCCTCCATGAGCCTCCCATCACTCCTCCCCCGTTTTCTTTTCTTCTTCCCCTTTCCCTTCCCTTCTTCCCTTCCTCTGACTTTTCCTCTTCCTTCCATCCCCCACCTCCTCCTCCACTAACTCCAGGCCCAGAGAGCAGAGCCGCCTGCTGTTGCCATGGAAACCCTCAGCGGCTGCTGCAGCCTTTTCCTGGCTCTCAGCTGGCCTAGGACCAATAAGAGAGGCTTGTTGGAGTGGCCCCACACTTCCTTCTTTTCCTTCCCACAGAGCCCCCAGAAACCCCTGGTCATCTCCTAAGGCCCGGAGCCAGCTGTCCCTGGAAGTGCTAGGGGCAGAAACACAAAGGGTTAGCGGGAGCTCAACGGCAGTCTTGGGCACGAATCTGGATCCTGGATCTGGCAACAGTGACCTTCACTAAGACCATCAGCCCCGCCCTCAAAAGACTAGGAAGCATCTCTGGGCACGATACAGTGAAGAAAGAATGGCCTCTAGTACCCAGCTGTGCACAGAGGTCTCCTTAAAGCTGACTTGTGCTTGTCTTCAGCTAAGTGTCAAGTTAGAAGATCTGTGCATGATGCCCACTCCTGCTGGGGAACTGAGAAATTCAGTTTGTATCTGTCACGGGGAGAGGTCCCAGTGAGCTCATGGGCCTCCAGGGCAGGGTGGGAGCCCAATCCATGGGTCATGTGGGTTCTGCTGTCTTCTCCCTCATCTCCTGGCAGGAAACCCTTTCTGTAGATTTGCTCTTCTCCAGAGAAAACAGTTTCAACTTGGGCTTGTTCTCTGCATCTGCTGCAGCCACCCACCAACTTTCTCACCATGGAAGGGAAATTCAAAAGACCTTGGCCACTTTCTCCTTCATCCCTCACACTCCTGAGTCCTCTGTGGCTTCGTTGTTTTGATTTTAGAGAACACATTTCAATCACCACTATGTGCCAAAATGCAGTGGGTTGGTACAAAGGCCATCTTTAAAACAAAATGGGTTACTATTTTGCAAAGCAGGGAACTTGGACTGGCCTCTCCTTTCCCTATTGCATGGGAGTGGAGCTTGCCTGGTACATCCCCCAGCCCCCAGGATCATGTCTGTATTAGCCAGTATTTGCTGTGGCAACACCCTCCGCTCCCTCCTGCCAAATCCTAGTGGTTTACAAGAGCAAACATTTATTTCCTGCTCACATTATATGAGGGCTGCTGGTCAGCAGTAGCTAAGCTGGGTTCTTCTGGGCTCTGCTGGGCTTGGCTTAGTTCCATAGGGCTCCTCTTACTCTGGGACCCTGACAGAAGAGGCAGATCTTGACTGCAGTGGGCTGTCCTCAAGGCAGAAGACAGAAGCTTAAGGGAGAAAGAGGTCAACCAGCAAGCCCATTGAAAGGTTCTGCTCAGATGTGGGGTAAATCAGATCTGCTGGCACACCAGTGGGCAAAGCAAGTCCCATGGCTCAAGTCAAAGGGGCAGGAAGTAGAGCTGCCCACAGGGAAGTGTGACAAGGACAGGGAGGGAACAAACACAAGCCAAGAACAGAGGCCACTACGATATCTTAACAATCCCAGACTGCAGTTAATCTTTTTCTTGGATTCTTCTTATTTTACTTTGAACAAAAGAACTGAGAGAACAAAGAATATGTACAGGCTGGGAGTCAAACAGACATGTACAGAAATCTGTTTTCCTCTGCTTATGGCTATGGAAGGCCAGTTGGCTAATCTCTCTGAGCCTCAGTTTCTGCATCTGTCAAGTGGGGATAATAACATGGTTTCACATGGTTGTTGCGGGGATTAAGTGAGACCATACAGTGCTTGGCACATGCCAGATGCTCAGCAGATCACAGCTGGTACCATTATTAATACTGCAAATATTAAAAGTAAATAAATTAACTCTCATCAGAATAAATAACTGAAATACATCCAGATGTTTCTGTCTTTTTCCTAGTTACACAATCTAGGTCACAGTCCTTGGCTGGGTGCCATTAGAGAGAGGTGATAATAGCCAATGCAACCAGTTATACTTTCTAAAGCATTTCAGCTCTGCTAATTCAATTTTTACAAACCCAGGAAATATTTCTACTATTATCCACAGCTTTTGGGTGATAGCACAGAAGCACATGGAGGGAGGCTAGAGAGATGGCTTGTTTATGATCTTGTGGTTTGCTAGTAGCAGAGCCTGGACTCGAAACCAAGCAGCTCAGCTGACAGCACATGCTCTTAACTATTGTGCCATGCTGTCTCTTAGCTCACCTGGTAGCCAGTGGATAGTCAGAGTCATAAAAAGATGTGTGGCCATGGATGGGATACTAAGTCGAATTCATTGGGTTGAGAGAAAATTTGGGAAATGACTTGGATTCAATATCTATTTGGACATAAAATAAAGGATATACCAGAGGCAAGAGCAAGATGCAGAATCTGTGGGACAACCCCTACTCAGTTCAAGTGGAGCCTGATCCCAGCAGGAGGTGAAGGGGACTTCCTAGGGTAGGGGATGACTCTTCCGTTCAGGAGGCCCTGGCCTTGTTCTCCAGCTAGAGCAGCTGTCCTTTGGAAAGCAGGTCTCTGAGATTCCAATGTCTGGCAAGACTGTGGTTATTCTGGCCACTTTATGCAAAGGCAGTAGGATGGAAACTTCTCTGGGAAGCATCCTCACTCTGCTTTTCCAGTGCAGCTGAGAGCACTGACAGCCCAAGTGACCCATGGTGGCTTCAACATCTATAGCAAAGGGGAAAGCAGATGATTCTGCAGGTGATACTGAAGCCAGTGGATTTATTCATCCCTTGTCCCATCATGCCAAAACATGGCCACTAACTTGCAGCCCCAGGCACTCAGAAGAAAGGCAACAAACATCTATCTAAGTCTGGGTATTTATCTTAGGCTAGGCCACACTCCCATACCCCATGGGACATTTATGAAGGTGCTCTGGTCACCCGAGTCTTGTTGATAGCAAAATTCTTAACCCATTGGCATCAACTCACTAATTGATTCTTGCTTCTTGGCTTATATCTTTGCTTCCTCAGTCCCTGACTTTTTGACTTCAAGACCCAAATCCCACATTCACCTCTTAAGTGTAAGGGCTGCTTGGGCATTATTTGAATAGATTCATGGTTGTGGTTTTGGAACTACCTTCTGAATCCAACTCCAGGCATCAGCCTGCTTGGCCAACACCCTTGGGCTGGCCTCATCCCCTTGCAGGACAAAAATTGCTCTACTCTGAGTCAGGCACCTTCCTTGGATGACACCAAGGTCTCCTGTGGTGAACAATTCCTGGACTTGATATCAATCATTGGGGGAATAGTATTAGCTCAAATTCATTCCTTTCGGAATCCAGACTCCCCATCTCCGATCTGTGAGGAGAGCACTGCCGTGACCACCTTCACCTCACCTCTAAACTGGGAAAGGACTTGGTTAGAAGGAATCATCTGCATGTTTTCTAGGCTAGGTATCTCCTTACTCCTTGCTGGGTAGACCCAGTTGTCAAGAGTAGAGACCTTATCTCCTCCTGCTCCACCATCTACCCAGCCCTTGAACCAGTGAGGACCCAGACTGGAACAGCATCCGGAGCCCCTTGCCCAACAATCAGTAGGGGTTCCAGTCATCAGTTGCCCTTCGATCTTGTATGTCCAGGGCATGGAGGTGTTTAGCCCATTGTATGCTCAGGGAAGCATCAGACTCCAGGCTCCCCAGCCTTCACGTGAGTCTAAGTGCCTTCTGTCCAGCTCCCTGTTTCTGATTTTACCTTGGGGCTGGTTGTTCAAGCTCTTTATATCACTCCTTTCATACTTTACATCTTACTTACTATATGTACCATCTTTCTGACCCATGCATTGTTTCTGCTGGATCTCACATGCACTCGGGTGTTCCTCTCAGATCTATGACTTAGGTGCCAGTCAGATGTCAGAAAGTGCTGCCACCTAAAAAATTCACCCAGACTCCTTGGGTATGATATGCCATCAATCAGACTATACCTGACCATACCTCCTGGAATAAGTGGTTTGGGTTGCTAGCCTCTTCCTTCAGGCAGCCAGCTCTCTTGTCCTGGGTAGGTTATCCAAGAAAAGTCTTTGCAAGCTTTTCTCCCCCAGCTTGGGCTTTTGGGATTCCTCATGTTCTGCCAAGATACAGAATTGTATCATTTCCTTAGACGGGGCCTTTCTTGGATTATTATATTGTCAAATTTAACAAAAACGAGACATCAGATTTTAACCATCAGATTGGCCAAAATGAACATGACTGACAATGTTTAAAAAGGGTGTAAGGAAACAGATACTCTCAGCGTTCCTTAGAGTATACATTAACACACATTCTTCCCTTTTTGGGAGGGTGGCTTGAAAATATGTATCAAAATTTTGACCTCTTATTGCTGGGGGGAGGGGGTTTGGGGGAAGGGGGTGGGATTATGGACATTGGGGAGGGTATGTGCTTTGGTGAGTGCTGTGAAGTACGTAAACCTGGTGATTCACAGACCTGTACCCCTGGGGATAAAAATATATGTTTATAAAAAATAAAAAATTAAAAAAAATAAAATGAGGTTAATAACAAGAACAAAAAAATTTTGACCTCAACAATTTGCCTTCTAGGAAATTATAAGGGAATTATTTGGATGGCTTTTCAAAAACATATATGTAAGAGAACACTCTTTCAATGATGTTCCTGATAGCAGAAAAAGATATGGGATTTGTTAAATAATTTATGTGACATCCATACAAAGGAATATGGTGCAGCTGTTAAAGAGCTTGTTATAGAGTCACATGCATTGATATGGAAAGATATCCATGACATACTGCTGAGTACAGAAGCAATTTGCACAATAGCTTGTCTAAGATAATCCCAGTAAATGGATTTCATATATATATATATATATATATATATATATATATATTCATTCATTCATTTATTCATTCTTCAGGGAGCTCACAGTCTGGGGGTGGGGTGCTGATGGACGCACAAAAGACAAAAAAGGCAATTATGCAATTGCAATTGCATGGTATATAAAGGTTGTTAGAGAAATGCAGGGAGGGATGTCTAAGAGACCCAGGAAGTCTTCCCAAACAGAGTGATAACTACTCTTTCTTCAACAGAAGGAGAAGAGGGGTTGGTGGGGGAAGATGCAGAGATTCAAGTAGAGGTATCTGGCAAGTGGTTGGGACTGTGGGGCTCAAATCATAGCTGTGACCAAGTCTTCTGCTCTGACCACTAAGCCCACTGGTCACAAGCCTCAGAAGATGCAGAAAACTTCAGTGATTTAAGTCCCATATTTGGGCCACTGAGCAACAGGTAGACTTGGATGGGAGCATTGAACTTTAGTCCCATGCCCATTGTTTGAGTCAGAGAAAGGCTCCATCTTCTTGAAGTGACTTTCTAAGTTTTCCTTCACTTGCTTGCCCTGCTGTGCCCTACAGCAAAATGACACTTAGTCACACAATCCATTCCATAGTTAAACTTGCACTTTATTAAAATTGCTCTGAATAACTCTGGGGGGAAAATTGTATCCGTCTCCATTCATCTTCAATGGCTTTTACACCTCACTCGACACAACTGTCTCCTTTGATTAAATCTCCATTAGGGCTCTGTTCCATATTCAGCAGCTCTATAAGCCAATTAACCCACCGTTCCATAGGTTAGGACAAAGAGCAGTGCTTCTTCAGAAAGAGAGAGAGAAATTGAGAGGAGAGAGGAAGGGAGGGAGCAAGAGTGAGATCGGAAAGAGAAACTTATCTCCCCTGCGAGGGCTGTGGTTAATCAGTGTTTATCATCATGCTCTCATTTCTCCACACTTAATCTAAAGGAAATGGCAGGGACATCTCCAGCAAGACGTAATGTCAAGCTGGGGAACTCCAAGTTAGGCTGACCCATTAAGCTGGACACCAGAGAATGGTTGCTAATTTCTTGAATCAAGGGTTGCTTAGGAGTGTCATCATCCCTCTCAATCCCTTCTTCTCCTTACTGTGCTAGAATCCCCAAGGGTGCTCACTCCCAAGCTCAGCAACCCCACACCCTGCCCAAGTTTGTTCCAAGGCCAGTCTCCACTAGAATATCTAGTCTAGTCCCATTGCCCAGACTGGGACCTGGGTATCCACAAATCACCAAGTGACTACCTGTCCATGAACTCTCCTCCTTATCCCTACCTTACTGAAGCAGATGTAGAACTGGCTTCTGTGCAGAGACTTGGCCAGTGTTTGAATCCTCTGGAAGGGCTGGAGCCCCTACAAGTCCCTGACTCCCAGTCTGGTTGTCAGGTCCCTCTTCCTACCTGGTCCTGCTTGTTCCTTCCCTTGGGGGATGGGCTAGTTTCCCACACTTGGCCATAGGATGGAGTTATGCTCTGAAAGGGCAGTATCTGTCCACATTTTGGCATTGCCCGAAGATGGAGAAGCCGACTGATTCTCAGTACCCCATTGACTATGCAAACTTATTTGGAGCCTTAAATGCCTCAACAACCTGGTTCCATGGCTGAAATGAATGAAGTGACCTTGAGCAAGAATTCATGTGATGTCTTGCACTGAGGCCAAATCCTCATGATTAAATTGAGATGACTCAGAAACCAAAGACAAAGGTAGGATTGGAGGTCAACCCAAGCCCAGCATGAAGGAACAAGCTGATTCAGACCTGAGTCTATCCAGCTGCTTGGAATGGATCCACAAGCTTCAGGCTCTGCCTACCTCATGTCAGGGATAATGGGAGAAGAATCCACCTAGCAGACTGTCCAAAGCTTTCTGTCCTCTAGCAATTGGCCTTGGGAAGTCACTTCCAACTGTTTTGTATAGAGGGGCCTGAAGGTAGCATCTTCCTGAGCCTCTCCAAAGGGTCTGGTAGAGGGGGTGGCATGAGCATCTGGAGTCCTCCTTCAGCTGAGTCTTCTGACCTCATGGTGGAAGCCCAACCATTGTTCCTAGCCTAAAAGGGATCTATCTGTTCTCCCAGGGCCACCCAGCATTTTTCTAGGCCTTCCTTAATTCATAGAGCTTTGCTGCAGAAGCAGGGCTCTGTATCCTGGCTTGCTTGTCACCCCTGCTCTGCCCTGAGGTTCTGCTCTGGATCAGAGATTTTTTTTTTTAAATTTATTTATTTATTTGAGAGAGAGAGAGTGAGCACAAGAGAGCATGGATGGGGTGGGGGAGGGGCAGAGGAAGAGGGAGAACCAGACTCCCCACTAAACTGGGAGTCCAATGCAGGGCTCTACGTGCGGCTTGTCCCCCAACCCTTGGATCATGACCTGAGCCAAAGGCAGATGCTTAACCAAATGAGCCACCCAGATGTCCCTGGATTAGGGTTCTTCAGACACTGAGCTTGTCTTCAGTTGAAGGCATGTGTACTACTCTTTCCTTGGGGCTTGGGCACTTTGGGGAATAGCACAGATGAAACCCTCTTCTATTTCAGCATTAGCTTTCCACTCCCCCACCCACCCCAGGACTGATGGAGTCTAGACATTACATGCCAGACCCTTGCGGCTCAAGTCAACATCCTCCTAGCACCTGTTCTGTGAGCTGCAGATGCCCACAAAACCAATGAGCTCATAGGCAGCATTAGCACACGTACAACTTCCAGAATGAAGGAGGTGACTCTATGCGGAACCTTCATGTGGATGGGCTTGGCTGCCGCATGTACTCAACCTTCTGTCTCAGCTCTGTGGCACAACAACTGTGTGATCTTGGACAAGTTCATTTATCTCTTTGAGCCTCAATGTTCTCAGCCATAAAATGGAAAGAAGAATATTTGCTTCACAGGGTTGCAGGGAGGATTGAATGAGATCGTATACATTATCTGGCACTCAGTAAGTGTTTGATAAATGATAGCCATTTAGTGGGGATGGCAGAAAGACTCAAAACCATTTTTATCAGAAATGTTCCAGAGTACTGGATGATCAACCTAGAAAAGTTTCGGGTAAACATGATGGGAATTTTTAAATACTAGTGCTGCCTTGGTGACAGGGTTTAGGGTCAGTAGAGTGCCTGGTGTAGTTGTCATTCAGAAAGGGTCACTTTTTAACACCCTTTTCTCTGTACAACAAGATTATTCTCAGTGATGACTGTAAAAAGAAACAAACAATAACAATGATCACAAAGGATGAGAAGACTGAAAGTTTTCTTTTATTAAACTTCATAGATACATAATCATAACAGTAAAAAAACTGCAAATATTATAGAATAAAAAAGGAAGAAAGCAATGGATTAATATTTTTTATTATGTTGGTGTAGCTTTTGAGAAAAGGGGCAACATATATATGCAATATGTTGCAGTAAGAAATAATAACATTCCAGTTTTATTTTCCTGATTAATTCTTTAGTTTAAAAACAGTTAACAATTAAAAGAGGATGAATTTCCATTTTAAAGATATTATTCAAATTCAATGCAGGTGAACTAAAAATTGCACTTACAAAACAAAAAAATACTGCACCTTGCAGTTTTCGTTCTGTTTCACTGTTTTAAATTTTAAATGCAAATAAAACTTCAAGTGGTCATATAGAATGTCAGAATTGAAGTAGCTCACTTTCTGTTTTTTTTTTGGTCTCTACCATTATTGTGCTTATTTCTAAAAATGTACCATTTAAACACAGGGAAATGTAGTACCTCAGGGGTTGGAGACACGGGCTGGGATCATGAAGTGAGCTGGAATGAGTGCAAACCTCAAGAATTTATTCTTGAAATGAACACAGGTAGCTGAGTTTGTATGTGTTGGCCAATTGTATTACTGGAATTTCACCAAGATTTTAGTGCCCATGTAGAACACAATGTTTATCAAAGGATAAGCAATCAGAATGTGCTAAATGGATGCTTATTATGTATAAATCATTATTATTAAAACTCAGCAGTAACCATAACAATTGCTTAGAACTTGACCAACAAAAGCTTTTGTCAAGGAGGAGTATTTTACTACTGATGTTCAGAATTGCCAGTGATGCCGATAAGAAAAGACAGAGCGACTTTTAGTTGGTTTCATTATTGTTTTTGCATTTTCTGTAGACTTGGTTCCCTCTTACTGTGTGCCCCTGGGCACCCGTCCCTCCGACGCACCCAGTTCCTCATAGGTTCTGATTAGAGGGCCCCATGAAAAGCTGGACTCAGTGGGAGGAAGAGCGTTCCAACTGTCAGGGCTCTGTGAGATGGAGTGGCCTGCCTCGGGAGGTAGTAAATCTCCTGTCACAAAAGGTGTTCAAGCATAAGATGACCTTTAAGGTCTTTCCAACTTGGGGACTCAGTGACTCCATGAATCAGGAATGACAGAGCCTCCTTTAGTCCTACGGAGACTGAGGACTTAGTGGCATCTGAAGCTTGGGTACTAGCCATGTCTTGCATCGGCACAAAGCCCCAAAACTCTAGAGTCGGCGTTGCCCCACTCCTGGCCATAGTCAGAGACCAGACAATTCCTGACTCCTGAGTAGAGTGAAGTGGGACAGACCGGAGCCTCCTGCAGGGCTGTCATATGGAAGGTGGCAAGTGAAATGGCTAGGGTGGGGCCTCTTTCCAGCTTGAAGTCCTTCTCTCTTGTCTGGTGCTCCTTCTCCTGGCCTCAGCCTCAGCCTCAGGAGGGCTGGTGTGTCCCCTGCTGTTTGCACCTGGGGTGGATAAAGCAATTTTGGAGAAGGAGTATCAACCCTTAAATTCCCGTCATTCTGTAATCCCCCTGTGGGAGACTCCCATTATCTCTCTAGTACAAGGTACATTATTAATGGATTATGCCTATAGCAGGTAAAGGTCATTTTTTAATGCTTTTAATGATTCTAGCCTGGATTTTCTTTCCAGAGATAGTATTTTTAAGGCTCTGGCTGTGAATATCAGCAGAGAATGGATCACAACCAAGAGAGGCACCCGAATGTGTCTGTCTCATCCTGGGGAAACACACCCAACCTAATAGCCACTCGGCAAGCATTTGCTGATATTTCTCTGGGTCATGTGAGGTACAAGGCACTGGAAATCTGGAGAGGTGGAAGCAGCCTGTGCATTCAAGTTACCCACAATCTGCCCAGGGCAATTAGACCTGCAAACAAATAAAAGACCACAGTGCAAGCTGATAAAAGCATTGATGGAAGAGTGGGAAAAGTGCTACAGGAGTTCAGTGGATTGGTTACATTGGCTTTATTCACTGAAGGAAATGAAAATGGGTTCTGGGTGGAGTCAGTGAAAGACACTGAGATATCTTCTGGAAGTCAAGAAAGATCTTGATTGCTAAGCTCACAGGACAGAATGGTGCTGGGCAACTCAACAAAATGGGTTCATGGACTCCCATCCTGTCTAGAAAGTGGATTCTCTTCCAAGGACACCTCCCACCTGGCAGCCCAACTCCACCCAGTTTCTGTGTCATTCAGTTAAACTTCCAAATCCCAGGAGAAGAGATCTGACTGGTCTAGCTTGGCTCAGGTTTTGTCCCCTGCATATTGGAGCAGTTTCCAGAGAAAGGGCCATCATTGTGAGGAAGACAACCATGGTAGTAACTAATGTTTTCTGCAGGCTCAGAGAAGGCTGTTGGAGGTTATTCCATTCATATTAAACCTTGGAGGACTGGGCCAGGCAAAAGGAATAGTATGTGCAAAATCCTGGGAGAATTAAAGATCATGGTAGATGTGTAGACCTTCATGTACCTCTTTGTCAGATGGGCCACCCTAGCACAGTACTTGAGAGTATAGCCTCTGAAGTCAAACTGCCTGGGTCTGGATTCTACCTCAACCACCTTCTAACCTTGAAACCTTGGGTAGTTGTTCAATGCTTTGTGTCTCAGTTTCCTCACCCGTGGAAAGGGATACCAATAAGATTTATTCATAGATTGGTGGTGGAGATTGAATGAATCAATCCATGTCAAGGGTGTGAATTAGTGCCTGGCACATAGTAAATGTTCATTAAATGTTAATTATTATTATCATGAATGGACCATTAAGTGGGAGAGAAGGAAGAGAAAGTGAGGAAGGTCAGCTAGTAGACTCAATCTTTGTGACCAGTGGGCTCCAAAGAACCAGAGGTCCACTAGGTTGTGGGAAGAAAAAAAAAACCTTTTTTTTTTTTTTAAGTTCTCATTTTGAAAATGACAGAGAATTTAGCCATTACAAGTACTTACTTATTGGAGTAGCATGGTTACACTTACCTGTCCATTCATCAGACAGTTGTATGTCTCCTAGGGTGTATAAGGTCTCCTGAGGAAAGAATGGGAGTTCCCTCATGCTGAAGTCTGCTGAAGTCTGCACCCACCCCTTCACCTTCAGCCTGATGAGTCACATAGCAATTGACATGGGCTGGAAGAGTATATTTTAAGTGGTAGAATCTTTCAATAGTTTGTAATGAGAAGAGGAGTGATAATGTGCAACTCAGAGAGTCTCTTGCTAGCTTGTTGAGCTTAATGATGAGAGATATAATTTTCCTGGACAAAAAGACAAGTTTTCCAAATTTTCTGACCTTTTGGTGATGACAGGTAGCTCTTGCTATTAGATATTTTCAAAAAGTAAACATCTGTAATGTGCCCTTTCAAGATAAAAGTGAAAAAGAAACTGTTTTTTGAAAGAGGTTTACACGAAAGGAAGAATATGTAAAAATTGATGTTTGAAGTGTTTCCACCATTATGTGATCTTATTGCCTATAATATTGTCAGCATGTCATGTGCAAAACTTGTCACATCTACACTTGGTAAAAACTTGGAAACAGGATTTTTTTTAAGTGTTCAAAAATCTCCCAAATGAAAAATTCCAGAAGATTTTGAACACATTTGTTCAAAATGTAAAAACATCACATTTGATTAGTTTGCAAAAACAGCTGATCAACATATGGAATATGAACCTACCAGACAAATGCTCACATCTTCTGTAATAATTGGTACCTGAGATTGGAAGGAAGAGTAGAATATGTAGAAAGTGTAGCCAATAATGTACTTTTCTCATTTTGATCTCTGTCCTCAGGATGCCTCTATTTCCGCCTATCAGGTCACTAAAACTATGTACAAAATAAACATTCTCTCCACTTGACCTTAAAATGATGACATCAAAAAGTGTTAAACTAAGATTTTTTTAAAAGTAGCTAAGCATTTACAATGAACAAGCTACATGGTTCCTTGTGTACTTAATGGTACAAAATTTTTTATATGTAAAATATTTTATAACTTTCAACTTCCTATAGTTTACCCTTAAAAATTTTCTGCTGGTTGTACAAAATGTCCACAATACAGTAGTATACCACAAGGTGTATAATTTGTAAATAGATAGATAAATAAATAAATAAACAAGCAAATACATTTATGGTGAAGTACCATTCTCAAAAAGTTCTCACTGATGGTGTGTTGCTCATGAAATTTGCTCATGAAATACTTTATAGGCAGCGGGGACATCTTACGGGGAATTGACATATGATACCGACATGGAGACCTCTGTGTTTTAGAGACGTGAGTTTGGCAGCAGGGTGGAGAATGACTGGAATCAGAGAGGCCGTGGAGAAGGCTGCTTAGATAACTTTAGTGCAAGGTGAGGAAGGTCTGAAATCAGTCCAAGAAACTGGGAAGGGAGAAGGGCAATTACTCCAGGAAGCCTTCCCTGACCTCCCTGGACTGGCTTGAGTACTTCTCTTCTGTGCTCCCGTAGTACCTGTCCTTTTCATAGCATAGCTCTTCTCACACTGTTCTGCAATCTGTCTCTTCAGTTTTCTCTGTGTTACTCCACCCACTATTGACAGCCACTGGAAGGCAGAGAGCTGGTTCCTGAATTTTGTTTCTGACTCGTAGGAGATACTCTATCCATAGTCCTGAATGAACAATGCAAAATTTGATGGGATTGCTTGGATGTCCAGAACTGAAGAGAGGTTGGGAAGTTCTGAGATGAAATCCTTCAAAACCACCTCTATTAGGTCTGTTAATATTTTCTCTTTGCCTCCCGGATGTTCTCAAAAATTTTTAATTAGCTGATACTACTAAAAATTTGGAGATTTTATGTTAATGTCCCGACTTCCAACTTCTTTTAAAAAATTAGAAGAGCAGGCAACTGTGTCCATCCATATCCCTATTTGGCAGCATCAACTAGATTGGTGAGTGGCTGAGCCACATGGCTGGGGCATGTACTCCATTCATCTGAGTTACTTGTCTAGTCCCATTGGGCATTTTTGTTGGTAATATCTGCTTTAAAGAGATGTGCATGTATTTTTTTTTAAGTTTGCTGCATTTATTTAATTTATTTTTAAATTGCGTTTTATTTTTCAGTGTTCCAAGATTCATTGTTGATGCACGGCACCCAGTGCTCCAGGCAATTCATGCCCTCCTTAAGGAGATATACATTTTAAAAGTGGCAATGCTTGATCCAAGAAAGAAGACTATTAACTGGGACCTCTCACCCCTAAAATTGCCCTACAGAGATCACTTGTGAATCAGACAGATCTGCTGATACATACTCCTTGTTATTTGTAACTGTTCTTGCTTCTCATGGAACTTCCAAGGTAAAAATTGTTTCCTCCTTCCTAAAGAGAGATATCTTATCTAAATTCTTTCCTTTTCTAAGTGAGCTGGCCACTTTTTGAAACCTCCAGTAGTATGGATCACTCAACTCCAGGATTCTCTGGCTTCTATCCTAAAATAAGAGAACTAAAGGTCGGGGAATAGAAGACTCCTTCATCATTCTCTGTTACGGAGAAGTCATTGACCTGGCCTGAATTTTCCAGAAAGCAGTACTTGACACACAGGCTTATGTCCATGAGAACTTTCTTGAGGAATACAATCTCAGAGAGGGGAAATGAGGGACAGGGGAAGGAGACAGAGAAGGAGAGAGGGTCAATATAAGGTTACATTATTAAGTTAATTAAGGATATCATCACTGTGGTTGACTAGTTGGTTGATCCTTCAGGATTACCAACAAACTATATGAAATGCATCTTAAGACCATGTGTCCAGGGATAGAAAGAAGAAAGTATTTATATATCATCTTCTTGTCATCCACTGGTCAAAAGTTGGCCCCAGAGGTCATTAACTTTGCCACGCTTCTGGATTACACAGGCCTAAATACTGAGCATGTTTCTGTAATATCCCACCATGTAGCATCAAAAGAGAACCCCCAGATGTAAGGCAAATAGTACATGGTGTGGGCCTGAGATATGGCACTCTTTAAAGCTGGTTAGGGGTGGGGGTTTCAAGACAATTAGGATTTCTTCCATGGATGTCTCTGTGGCTGACTGTGGTAGTCAACATAGTCCTAGAACAAGTGGATGCATTTTCTTGCCTTTCCCACATACAGGTAAACTGCTTTTGAACATCCTCACTGATAAATATCCAGGACAATTCATTTGATATATCAGTGATCATATACAAATGCCAGATAACATACTGATATGCTCAGTAAAGATACCACATGACAGCTAAGTTAGGGCAACCTCCTGGTTAAGTTTATGGAACTTACTTTCATCTGCCAGAATCCGTTTTATTTTTGTATAGGTCACAAAGTAGAGTTGCAGAGGGAAACACCTTTATGTCTTTTGTGTTGGCACTGATCTCTGCAATTTTTTTCAGGGAGGCAAGACAGCATCTCATTTACCATTGTAACTTCAAGAATAGGGTAGCAGTTTTAGGGCCTTCCACTTAATCCTTCTTACCATAGTGACAGTCAGTTTATAGGCTATAGGGCCAGTGTGGGGGATATTTCAGCTAACATGTGTATCTGTTCCCATTATAAACTTGGGGTTTGTAGAAAACATTACATGGTGGGACCAGAATCCAGGACTCATTGGATCTTCTATGAGAAAGACCTAGACCAGAATTCCATTGATCACCTGCCTTCTGATGTTCTCTGTTTGAACTGGCGAGCCATAATAGTGTTTCAGATCATGTGTTCAGATCATCTCAGTCCCCATTCCCAAATAGTCATCTAAAGGTCTATTTCCTTTTTCCTCAGTGTGCAGTTGCCCTAACAAATAGCCATAAATCCTTTGGGAAATGATCAGAGATATGTTTCCTGTATGTATGTGTAAAAGCATTGTACTATCCTTCCTCAAGGGAACTTGACCTCTCTTCTTCAATTGATAGGTCTCTGTGGCAGTGGCTAGTATCAGGCTTCTGTTCATAAAGTCTTGAATCATATAAATAAAGGCATATATTAGTTGTCTGTCTATCTGTTTGCCCTTAAAAACATTCTGAGACATTAGGCATCAGCACAGATCCCTGTGGATCAAGGCACACTAATTGCCCTTATAGTCTTGCTGCTCCTAATGGAATTATATTCATCTTGCCTATGATAGTTAAGTGTTGACACTTGGCTTCTGATATGCTGGGATCTCATGATCCCTACTGACCCTGAAGATCCAAGTTCTGTGGCATTGTCTTCCACCAAGGCCTGAAGAGGAAGAGCACAGTGTCTCCAAGATGATGATGCTACCCTTGCCCCAAGCATTTCTCATTGTTCTATTGGAAAGATGGGCACTAAGGAGGGCATGTGTTGTAATGAGCACTGGGGGTTATATGCAACTAATGAATCATTGATCACAACATCACAAACTAATGATGTACTATATGTTGGCTGACTGAACACAATAATAATAAAAAAGGAAAGAGTACTTTCTGGCTCACCCTAGGGCCAGTAGTAGGTTCTTATTTGACACATTATTTTAAAATTCCCAACTTTATGAGCATTCTGGTCCCTTCTCTGATACATCAAGCCAAGTCCAGATTCTGTATCTCGTTTATTGTAGGCCATAGTCAGGTCCAACCTTCAAGGAGTCACTCCAGTAGAGTATTAGGATAGGTTTCATGTTTCCTTCCAGAATATTAAACCCCAAGTCACGAGTGACTTCCCCCATGTCAATAAAGCCTCCCCTATTTCACCTTATAACCCAAGTTCTCTCCTCTCTAACATCTTCCATATCCAGTTCCACATGTGTTCTCAAATTTCTGCTTCTGCATATAATCTGAACATTAACACTTCCTCCAGGAGCAGGGACTGAAGTGCTCGCAGAAGCTATGCTGAGACCTGACCACAGTTATTGGTCTGGAGGCGGTGAGAAGTATAGGGGCAGGTCTTGAGAAGGGTGAGCTCTATGGTGCAAGCACTTGCATTGGGTAAAGTTATTGCAGCTTCTCCAGACTGGGAGGCTGTTGTCCTGAGACAAAGGGAAAGGGATACTTCTGCCAGTGTACAGGGCTCATGGGAATCTAGGGAAGATTCTCAGGTTGTCTGTTCAAATGGCCCCATCCCATCTCGAGTGTCCATTCCATTTCCATCAGGGCCACAACTTTGACAGAGGAGACCTATTAAGGCTGTGCCTTCAAAGTTCTTTGCAACACTGCCACCCTTTCAAATAATGCTGGCTAGGATTTTGGCCCAGTGTGTCTCATGGCCACAGGAAATTGAAAGTCTTCTTCAAAGCTTTCATAGAGACCTTCTGGCTCAAATCTGCAATGGGATAAGGTGAGCATTTTACTGTCTTATTTCAAGATGTTCAGTGTGACTAACAAAAGGTTACCTATCATTCTATAATCCTTATAGTTAATATTGTCTCTAGATATTCCAGTGCGACAGCCATCATAACTCATGCTCACCTTCCAACTGGCTTCTTATTTCTATCAGCAACTTCATGTGGAAGTCATAGCTACTGTGACACCACTGAGTGCCAGGGGTCATCACCCCTCTACTTAGTGCTAGCACAAGGGTCCTGACTGCCACGTGACTGGTGAGTGATCCTGCACTCAAATTCTATCCTGAGGGTTAGCATTCAGGGCCACAATGGGAAACAACCATCTTAGCTCAGAACTCTCAAAAACAAAGCCTGAGATTAAAACTTACCTACAAGTATTTTGTGGGTGACTGACCCCAGGGAGCAGAAGTAGAGGGTGAAGCGGGGGGAGAGTGAGCCAATACAAGGATGCATTACCTCAGCTACAGCCATGAGCAGCTGGTTGCTCAATCTCACAAGACCATCCGAAAAGCCCTCTGGACTGTCCTGGACAGTGTAGCAATGGATAGAAGGGAGGCATTTATCTACTGCTTTCTATCACTCAGAAAGGGTGTCAAAGGTTTGCCTCGAGGGGGATTGATTCCCCTGCACCACCAGGTTGTGCATATGTGAGGTGCTGAGCAAGTTTCCTGCAGTATCCCACACCTAGGTGTCACAGAAGAGCACAAGGGAAGCAGGCGAGAGATGCATGGTATGCCCAATCCAAGTGTGATAATTGTGCACCTGCATAAAGCTGACCAAAGCCTGTGCCCACCTGGTTGCATGGTCAAGGTGAGGGATCAGAAGCAGGTGAGGCCAGGAGGGTCTCAAGTGAGGCAGACAGGTGTCTGTGGGTCAGCCTGGCAGGAACGTGCGTACGTGAGCACCATCTAGGACTGGCGGTGGCACAGCACGGAAGGACTGTCTACCTCCCAGGTTGTCAGAATCCTTTGAAAGGACGAATGCAGGGAAGGTAGGTGTGTGTGTCCGTGTGTGGGTTTGCTTCTATGTGTGCGTGCAGTGGAGAGGCAAGGATGGATGCAGAGGTCTTTAAAGGTGCATTTGCCACATGTCTGAAAACCCAATCAGAAGGGTACCTACAGGGGCACCTGAGTGGCTCAGGCAGTTAAGCATCTGCCTTCAGCTCAGGTCATGATCTAGCCCTGCACTGGGCTCCCTGCTCAGTGGGGAGCCTTCTTCCTCTTCCTCTGCTGCTTGCCCTGCTTAAGGTCTCTCTGTCAAATAAATAAATAAAATCTTAAAAAGAAAAGAAAAGAAAAGAAAAGAAAGTACCTATAGACGGACCCTGATTAAGGGAGTCCTATCTCCCAGTAACAGGATTATCCAGTTAAAGTCCCTTAGCTACCGCTAGAGAGCTGGGTTTTGTCTGCTGCTGCTGCTGCTGCTGCTGCGGCTGCTGCAGCAGCAGCGGCCACTTTCAGAAGCAAAATGATATGTCCAACAGTTTTCCTTCTGCCCAAGGCAATTAATGACAGTAGGCAATAGAACCTGGCTGAGGAGGATGGACAGAAGGTGGTCAGAGGTTGATGCCGAATTCTTGGAAATGCTTTTCCTGGAAGGGTCTTTGGTAAGTAAACGAGATCTGTCTCCCTGCCTCCAACCATGCAGATAATCCTGAGCAGTAGCAGACTTCTGTTATGTGACAGATAAAACACTCGGATCGTGGTAGGGAGAAGGGGGATGGGCATGACTGAAGATCAAGACGTGGTCTCATGTGAGGTGTGAGCCCTGGACAAAAGACCAGGAGACTGCCTTGAGCTGGAATCTGCTCTTGTCCTGGCTCCATCCCCATCCGCCATGAGGCCTATGGGATCATTCTCTCAACCGGCAGTGGTCTCATCTCTAAAATGAGGTGTTGGATAAAGAAGACATGGTTCATACATACAATGGACTACAACTCAACCACCAGAGAGGATCAACACTCACCATTTGCATCAACATGGATGGAACTGGAGGGGATTACAATAAATGGAATAAGTCAATCAGAGAAAGACAATTATCATATGGTTTCAGTCATACGTGGAATGTAAGAAATAGTACAGAAGATCACAGGAGAAGGGAGGAAACACTGAATGGGAAGAAATCAAAGAGGATGACAAACCACGACAGACTCTTGTCTCTAGGAAACAAACCGAGGATTGTGGAAGGGGAGGTGGGTGGAGGTGAAGCATTAAGGAGGGCACATGATCTGATGAACACTGGGTATTATATGCAAATAGTGAATCATTGAACACCATATCAAAAACTTATGATGTACTATATGTTGGCTTAAATTAAAAAAAAAAAAAAAAGACTGAGGTGTTGGACTGTTGGTGGCTTCCTTCCTTTTCTTCCCCGCGGCACATGGCAATAAGTTGTCAACACTCATGTAATGATAGAGACCTACCCAACGGGTGAACATTGCCTTTGATCCTGGCAAATACCGAGCTTGCTTTGCACTTTATCTCATTTAGTGATCACGACAACCTTCATAGAGAGGTTCTGCTTTCATCTCCATTTTACAGATGAGAAGCTTGAGACTTTGGGAAATTAAATAGCACAAGGGCCGTGTCTCATCAGTCTGGGCTGCTGTACCAGAACACCAGAGACTAGACAGCTTAAACAACAAACATTTATTTCTCTTTGTTCTGGAGGCTGGAAATTCCAGATCAAGGCAGGGACAGTTCCAGCATCTGGTGAGAGCTCTCTTCCTGGTTTGCAGACTGCCGACCTTTCACTGTATTCTCCCATGGTGCAGAGTGATTACCTCTCTCCTGCCTCCTTCCTAGGCCCATGAATTCCAGTCATTCCTCTGAAGGAATCACCTCCCAAAGGCCCCACCTCCAAACACCATCTTACTGGGACTTAGGCCTTTGCATATGTATTCTGGGGGAATCCAAAAATTCAGTCCACAGCAGCCAGAAAGCCAGTAAGTAATGCAAGTAACACAAGGGGCTCAAGTTGTTCTGTCCTCATCCTTTTTGACGCTATGCCAGACTGGTGGGTCAAAATTTTGGAAGGCTGCTCCTGATGGAATTGGGCAGTACTTTGTAATCTTTAAAAGCCCTTTGCCCCTTTTTATTCGACATGGGAAGCTTACACTGCCCCCAGAGATTCTTGTGTGTGCCCCTAAAGTGGAGTGCAGACTTGGTGAGAATCTTTGGACTCACTCATCTCTAAAATAATTTTAAAGCTGGTAATTCAATGAGGCAGTTTGCACAAAGCAGAGTCCTTGACCCAGAGCCAGTCCTCCGTACCTGGCAACTTTCGAGGCCTTTTCTAGCCACCTCCTGGGGAACGTATTTTCCCCTTCCCTCTTCTTAAAGGATCCCACATCTACCATTTGTCCAGCGAGGTGGATTTAAGGCACTTTCTGCTCAAGAGTGGGCCTTGATTGGTTGCATCTCATTGACACTGGCACGTCGTATCCTTCTAGTGATTCATTCAGGGTTGGGCATGTGACCCAAATTGGTCTAATCAGAGAAAATCCCAGGATTTCGTTCAAAGTCCCATACTTGTGATGGTATGAATATTATCTGTCACCAGGTATATAATAAAATCTCTAAAGGAAAGAGCTGGAAAACATTTCTACTCAAATGGAAGACGATGAACCCATGAGGAAATAATATGGATCTTGCAAATGGAGTAGGAAAACATGATTAGGGGGTCTTTTCCCTTCTCTTTTTGTGTGTCTGCCTCTGCCCCTTGGCCCTCCGGACAGCTGATCCCACCAGTCCTCCCACTCATAAGTGCAGTCCTCATGTCTCCCAAAGAACCCAGGTCAGTCTGAGCCCAGGCAGGAAACATTTAAGAAGCCTGGCTCCCCCTCAGTCCTGGGAGGTGTGAGGTTGGGGAGGGGAACAATGATTAATCACTCTTAGGCCACCTGATAGTTTGACTCGGGGACCCAGAGCTCATCCAGAGCCCCTTAGATGTTACCGGAGCCACAGGTCATTTCCTCTGGAGCCCCCAAGGTCCCTGCCATGGTTCATACGGTCCTCACCACTACAACACACAACTAGGCTTCAGTTTGGAGCTCCTTTGAAATAAGTTTCCAGGAGTTTTCCTGGTTCCCCAGATCCTGAGAGGTTTAAAGCCTGGCCATGCCTGAGGCCCCGATCCAGAACTGTGCCCAGTGTTTGCTACACGTGCACAGAGCTCCCTGAGGGTGGATGTCTGATTGAATGTCAGCAAATCCCAATCCAGGGCTTCTGGGACACTCCTATGCTTGCACCATGACTGATGGCTGGGCTCTGAATTGTTGTGTTCTCTCCCCTCCCCCACCTCTGCATCCCATCACCTGTGGTTCCAGACTCCCCCACCTCACCTCAAGCCCTGTGGGATCTCACTGTGGATAAACAAAAAGGTTTACATGAGGTGGTAGGTATAAGCTGTCTCAGATGCACGGAGATGGGGGTGGGGTCCGAGCATCTCTAGTTGAGGAGAACAGGGGGCTACCGCAGGAAGAAGAAATACTTTTGGAAAGGTGATAGATGCTGGTTTGGGGAGCAGGGGTGGGTGGTGTAGGAGTAGGCCTGAGCTGACATCAATTTTTTCTGTTCCCCTGGCTTCAAGATGACAGTCTTGAAAGATGACCTAATGTAGTGGCTGGTCAGCTCGAGTGCTTTATTTTTATTTCTTATTCCCAATCAACAGTTGCACCGCTTTTATTAGCAATCAGTGCTTTGACAGCAGCGCTGAAGGCACTGGGCTTGCAGCAGTGAGTAGGAGGAGGCGGTGGAGAATGGGAGGGTCGGCTTGGAGTGGGAAGGGCCAAGAGAAGTGGGAGGAGCCAACTGAGAGTGGGAGGGGCCTGCAGTGAGTGGGAGGGGTAGCTCGCCCACAGAGGGTGAGCTAGCTGAGTGAGGAGGAGGCGGCAGGGGCAGAAAAGTGCGGAAATTTGTTCCATTCCATGAGCCTGAAGAGATCCAAGGCCTGCAGGGCTGCTCACTTGGGAAGCTGGACAGCGTCCTGGTGAGTGGGGTGCGGCTGTGGGAGACTGCCTCAGTATCCACCCCCTTCCCAGGTCTCTGAGTCTTAGGCTGGCATGGTCTCAGTGGGGACTGTTTCCTCCTCAGTGGGGACTGTCTGCAGCAGGGTGGTGTTTCTAGAATGATTCCTTGTTCTCTTTCCCTAGGATGGAGGAAGGAGAACGGACCCACTCTGATCAGAGACAGCAAAATCCCGTTCACATATTTGAGAAGGAAAAGCTAAAGGGTGAACGGGACATAGCCTTACCCCGTCAGGAGCTGGGGACCCAGATTGCAGCCCAAATCCTTAATAGCTCTATTATTTCATGGTCATAAATGGATCCCTTATTCTGGTTACAGCCCGAAAATGAGCACTTGGGGTCTGAGCAGAAATTCAAATTCCTATTTTGCTGTAGAACCGTTAAAAGAATGAACTTGGGGTCAGGACCCCCTGGATCTGAACTCTGGCTCTGACCCTCATGAGCTGAGTGGCCTTGCCCAAATAATTCAACTTCCCTGACCCCGAGCCTCTTTGTTAGGGAAATGGGAGGTTACATGAGATCCAGGAGGCAAGCTGCCAGAAGGGCCCGGTGCATCCATGCTTCAAAGGCTGGCAGCATTCTCATCCCTGCTCTGCCAGTTCCTGGTAGTGTGACCTTGGGCGAGTCACTAAGTCACGTAATCCTTAGGCCTGGGTGTTCTCCTCCCGTCCCTCTGAGGGCTCGACCTCTGTCAGGGTCTTAGAATAGGGGCTGGCTCCTCATAAGCTCTGAGTTTCGCCGATTTAGTAATCTCCTGACTTCATGTGTGGTGTGGCGGGATATGTGGTGGGTACAACAGCAACCATGACATCATTGTCTAAGATATTATTATCCAAGCTTGGCATCAGGAAGGGAGAGGCCAGCTGTCCTCATTATAGTGTTCTAGTAGCAAAAAAAGTTTGCCGCCCCTGCCCCAGAGCCTTACATCACTGACTGCTAGAAATGGGTCTTTTTAAAGAAATGCAGATTCTCAGGCTCACTCCAGCTCTACTGAATCAAATCTGCATTTTAACAAGGTCCCCGGGTGATGGTGTGGATTTTAAATCTCGGGAAGCACTGAACTAAAGCATCTCTGAAGGATGGATCAGACAGGTTCCTGGCACTTCCTCTGAGGGGTTGCCCTCCTCTGAGCCCCTTGTGCCTTCCGTGTAGCCTCTGTCTCTCCCTGTTACCATTGCCAGGCTCCTTGACTGTCTCCTCTGTTAGCCTGTGGCCCACGTGGAGCCAAATCAGCCTCAATCACCCCTGAGAGATGCTTTGGACCTGGATTTTGGGGTCCCTGTCCCATCTCTGTCACTTAAGAGCTGTGTGACCATGAGTGAGTTTCTTTATGCATAAAAAGTGGGAAAATAATGATCTCCCAGGTTTGTGGTGAAAAGTAGAAGACTGAATGAGTGGCAGGCATTAGGCATTCGGTAAGCGTTAGCTCTTTCTATTGTTGCTGCTGTAATCATACACTCTAGTGCCAAGCCCAGTCCCGGGCACACAGTAGACACTCAATAAACATTGACTGACTGAATGAGGGATCTCAGCTGGGTGCACATTAATGTGTTTCACACCCTGACATTGGCAACGCTCTTTCAGATATTGGACATTGAACTCTGCTTCTGTTGTGTGACTTGAATTCCCTGGGGAGGATGAGCGATTGGGAGCAGGCTCTCTGTGTCCTCTGAAAAATAACCTACTGAATGTGCAAGACCACACTGGCTTTGGTCTTCAGGGCCAGGTCAAGGAAAAAACAGTACTTTAAAAAAATATGGTGATTATGGTTTAGGGAGGCATCCCTTTTAAGCCAAGTAAGTAAGATCCAGGAAAAACAAATGCTGCTCATTTATATTTAAGGAAAAGGCAGGGGGCAAAGCTTTGACCCAGCTTGAAAGCATCCTCTTGCTCTTGAACAAGATACTATACTTTCAAAATTTTGTCTTTTTTCACCCAGGACCAACTGGCTGGAGGAGGGAAATAAGAGGATGTCTATAGCGAGTCCTCAGCTTCCACTTCCGTGTCCCCTTCTTGAAGTAATTGGAAATGTAGGTTTCTGATTCTGTGCCCTCCCAGGCAGCTCAGCCACCAGGGAATAGCACACAGCATGTTAGAAATGGTAGAGAATGTTGGAAGTACACCATTTCCTGACAAAAACACTGGCTGCTGAGAGATAGTGAAAGCATCTGACAGTGGGCTGCATCCGTATCTATGCTCTTGAATCATTCTTGTGAGCTTGGACACCTCTGTTCCTCTTAGCATGAGACAGTGGTGACTTTGGACCTGCTTTCCCCCAAGAAATTTGAGCAGAGGTTTCCTTGCTGTATCCTTTACCTGGTTGTGAGAACTTTGAGGTCATTATCCTATGTGATTCATCACTGTGTTACTGCAGCTCTGGAGAGGGTGTAACACACAGTAGGTGTCAGTAAAGGCCAAACTGAATTGAATTTAGCCAAGGATCTGCAGCCCTGCAAAGAGGAGACACTTCTTGGAAGCCCCTGTGGGTTAAATTGAGAGGCATGGACTGGAAGAGAGGGATTCCCGAGTAATGACAATAATAAGAGTTTGCCAGCCTCTGAGCGAGGCCCGTAACATGCATTATCTGTCATCCCCACATTACAGATGAGGAAACTCAGAGAAGTTAAGTAACTAGCTCAAGATTAAACAACTCACAGCTCAATACATGTTGGAGCCAAATACATGCATGCTTTTTTCTATTTCTTTTATTTCCTCCACTACTGATAGTATATAAACTGTAGACTAGAATTGACAATCCAGGTGACTGGGCGCACGAGAGAAGACTCTCTCTTTGAAATGCCTGAAAGTCCCTTGATCGTTGAGGAAAAGGAGCGGTCCTGTGGCGGAGCTCCAGTAAGTGGGAGGAGCCTCCAGCAGGTGGATGTTAACTCATCGTGAGAACTTATCGATAATGAAAGAGGAGCCACAACACAATCAATGCATGCTATTGAATAACTTTAAAAAATTGTGTTCCAGGGAACTCCAGACCTATCATATCTCTGGGGGAAAAAGCAGTATGGGAGAGGTAGAATTCTGATATCAAATGGTTTGAGAAGCTGCATCCAATATTTCTTCTTGAAGATTCATGAGGCACCGTCACCCCTTAAATAGCCAGAGACCTCCTGAGAGAGGAATGATTGACTTTCTGGAACCCAGTGTTTCCCATGTTTATTGGACTCATGAACCTGTGTTTCAAGGAACATTTTTTTTTTTTTTTTTTTTTTTTTTTACCTTCCACAGAACTACTATTCCACTGAACTCTGCTGGGGAAGGTTGGCTGCAAAGCTCCTTTCTGCCCTGTGGTCAAGAGAGCATGCTGTGGAGCTCTGTGACAGAGAAGTCCCACTTGGCCAATTTGTAATGATTTCCTAAATTGGGCAAATAACCTCATCCAAATGGCCGAGGTGATAAGCTCCCGGGGGGAAGAAGGCGCCGGAGGAAGAGCAGTGTGGGCGCCTCCAGCAAGGTGGTGCTGATAGCGATGTTTTTCTTGGGTGTTTGAAATTTTCATCCCACAATTATGTCTTAAGCCACAGATAAAATTCACACCCACGTTTTCCTCAAGATAAACCTAACGTAATAATACTAATACAAAAAGATTAATTCTTTGGGGAAAAATGGAGGGGAAGATGGCCTCAGCTTAAGAGGAAGTTGACTTTTAAGAATTGGCTTGAGATTTCTGTAGTCTTCACTCCACACTGACATGGGAATCTGTGTGCCGTGTTCTTTAGCACATGCGTGTCTATGCATGTACCACAACATACCCACAAGTGGGGCTGCCAGAGGTCCATTTTAAAGTCCCTTACCTCAAAGTCCAGTCCACCCCTTAGGACTCACTGCAGTGTCTTCTCTGTGAAGTCTTCTCTGACCACATAGGAATCACTTTTCTATGTCATCTTGGAGAGTGTATTGGTTAGTTCTGATCACAATCTGCTATATAACCACTCTCCCCCTACCTCTCACCCACAAAAACAACCCAGTGGCAAATCACAATAAAGATATTTGACCTGTAGCATCTCATGTCTACAGGTTGGCTGGGGATTGGCTGATCTAGGCTGGGCTTTGCTGCAGGCTGTGGGTTTGGTTGAGATCGACTTCCCATGTGTCTCATTCTTCTGGTGCCAGGATGCTACCTTAGGAATGTTCTTTAGAATTACTCTTACAGCCTAGGTTTTGATTCATGCATTGTTACTTCCACCCATGCTTCACTGGCTAAGGCAAGTTTCATGGCCAAGCCCAAGTTCTGTGGGATAAGGAAGTATATTGGAGGTCAAGTGCGTGGAAGTCAAGGGGAAAGGATCCAATATTTGATGAATGACACATGATACACTAGAGAGGGTTTGTAGTTATGTCCCTGACTTAGGTACTTGGTTAGATAACTGTGTACCCTTAGGAATTGTGTTTCTGTGTCTATCAGAAACAATAACATTGGAGCTGAGTCTTGAAAAGTTGAGGTTTCCTCCAACACCTCTGTGGTGCCTTCTGTTTCCCACAGCAGTACTAAAGGAAGGCTGTAATGAGATGTAAAGTGCATAGACAGTCTGGCAGACATAGCCACGCCTCCTGGCTCTGCTGTGTGCAGGGGACCCTAGGAAGCCCTTTATGGTCTCTTTGTGTTGGAGTTTATGAGTCATAATTAATCACAGCCCTCTCTTCTCAAAGTCCTGAACTAATTTAGAATTATACATGCTAGTTTGATGGGGATGAGAATATTCACTTTTATAACTGACAAAGCCGAATTCAAAAACAGTTTAGGTCTAAAGCTGAATTGGTTTTCTTGATACCTTCCTCTACATTTGGACTCTGAAACCCATCTCAGGGTAGTTATGGGCTTTCATAACAGATTATTAGCTAGATACATAGGGAATTGTGGCCAGGAGAGAGAGGCTACCCCTGGAAAGGTTGTTTATACATTAGAGAAATGGGTGTCAGCCTCTTGTCATCTTGAAAATCATGCCAATCTCTCCTTCACCCACATTAAGGAGTGTGCGAAGTGGGAGAAGGAAAAGTGAAACCATTTCCCTTCCCCCGTACCTCCTCTGAGAAGGAAGCCATTTCTGTTGCATGGAACAGCAAGAGTTGGGGAGAAAGGAAGCATGGCTCTAATGACCCATAAAATGAGGCTGATTTTATACAGAAAAGGCCACCATTGAGTCAGAAAATACAGGCCTTTCAATGCCACTTGCTGTAGATGAGCCATTGTCCCATGTCTGGCATGCCTGTAGCAACTCTCTCTTCTGCGAAGTTCAGGTGGGCAACATTCTACTTCCATCCCACATCATAACCCCAGTCTTCCCCCATTTGAACCGAACAAAGCCATCTGTGTCTGATGAGTTCATCTGAATATGCTTGACACCTTCAGGGATGGAGCCCATACTGGTCAAGAGATTTGAATTTGTTGGTTAAACCAAATGCTCTTCTTAGACTCTCCCCTCTTATCTTAGATTCTACTTTGTTATACAGATAATCAGAAGTTAGAATAAAGCATGATGACTGTTCAGAGAGTAGAGAAGGTATAGTTAGGCTGAGAGTAAACTTCCCAAGTTTATGAAAAGCCACACACTTGGATGGGGGCTTGGACTCTTTCTTCTGGGGCAAGACACTGGGTGAGGTAGATCTGGAGGGAGATCCCTAGGAGAGGATCTTGCATTTATGAGGATAATGATGTCAGTATTTACAGTGTTATATCCGATGGTCCCAACAACTCAGGTTGAGTGATTAAAAGCACAGCCTCTGGAGTAGCTTCCAGGCTTTTTCATATAACAGTTATAAGACCTTAAGAAAGTGTATCCCAGTTTCTTCATCTGAAAAATGGTAATAAAAGAGGATATTAAAATACTTCCCGCATGGTTTTACTGTGACTGAATGCACGTGGTGGTCAACCTTTAAGATAGCACCAGTGATCCCTGCCTCTAGGTATTCACATCCTTGTGGAGTCCCCACAAAGGGAATGTCAGATGGACCTAGTGACTTGCTTCAAATAAGAGAGTATGGCAAAACTGATAGGGTGTTGCATTGAGATTAAGGTACAAGAGACTGTGACTTTCATCTTGCATGCCTTCTCTCATTTTCTAGCTTGTTCCAAAGGAAGCCACTGCATGTGTGAGTTCCCCACGGAGAAGCTCATCTGGGAACCACCTGAGGCAGCCTCTGGTCAAAAGCCAGCTAGGAACCAGGCTCTCAGTTCAACAGCCAGTGAGAAACTGAATCCTGCCAACAGCCAAGTGAGTGAGGTTGGCTCAAGATTCTCTTTCTTGAGCATTGAAATGACTACAGTCCCCTTCCCCCAATAGTTAAGTGTGGTCTGCATAAGACCCTAAAGCACAGGACCTAACTAAGTCATGTCCATGTTCCTGATACACAGAGATTGAAATAATATGTTCATGGCTTTAATTTTGTAAATTGTTAGACAATTTTTTAATTGTTTTGTAATTTGTTAGACAAAAATGGGTGACTAATATAACACATATACAATTCTTAGAGCTGTGCTTAGTGTATAGTAAGTCCTCAAGAAGTGTTAACTGTCTTTATTATTAATAGTTTCATTTCACAGATGAGAACAATGAGGCTTAGAGAGAGGGGATGTGCCCAGAGTTTCACAGTGAATATGTAGTAGAATAGGGCACCCACCCTTGTTCTATCTCTTTCCAAAGTCAATGTTCACAAAGCATTACTATTTGAAAGATCTAGCTCATGAAGTCCCTACCAAATTTATTGAAGAGAAGGCAGATTTGCATGGGAAACCCTGGAGAGGATAATCCCCTAAGGTTGCAGAGAGCCTATACCTGGACCGGGAAGAGCTATGGCCAGCCCTTTAGAAGGACTAACTCCTGTACCCAGACTTAGGGGCTAAGGACACAGAGAACTGATGCATGGCTGAGTCTGTTCCAAGGGTTTGTAAGACTGTGTGGACCAAGGGATGGAGCTCTGGTCTCTCCTTGCCTTCTCTCATTGCCTCCAGCAGTTCATGAATACAATATCTCAGTTAAGCCCCACCCAGAGAAGTCCCATCTGGGCAGAGACCATTTTCATTGCCATCTTGTCATGGTACTGACAATGATGATAAATCATATTAGCTGATTAAAGAGCGGTCATAACCACTTGCGACAGCATGTTCTTTGAGTGCGGTGACTTCTGGGAACATCAATGAGATCTCTCAGGTTGTATGAACAGCAAACACAGGAGGCCTTCAGGAGGCAGGTGAAGCAGCTGAGTTTTGAGAGAGTGGGTGCAAGAAGTGTGCAGATTCAAGCTTTACCACACAGACACCCAAAGAATCAGACAGAAGCAGAGGTGTACAGACACTTTTATTAACACAAATATACTCCCGGGCACACAGCCATGCTTATAGACATACCTACAGAAAGACATACACCTTTAGATATTCAGAAAGAAAGACAAAAACGTGCAGCTAAATGTCCAAATATGAGGGAGGAACATTTATACACCACAACTCATGTTTCCAAGAAGGGGAAGACATTTTTATTGCACTATCCAGGAAAGTAAATTATGGAAGAAAGTCTTCATGCTTTTGTCCATCTCTTAACTATTTTCCCCAGAGAAGTTACTTATTTGGTTGGTAAGTTTGGGAGAAGAACTGAGCATGCTCAATTTAACTCTTCCCAGGGCTTCTCTGTCTTCTGCCCTGGTTACTTGCAGAGTAAGAATGCTATTAGTATAGCATTCTTGTCAGTTCTCTGGTACTGTGTAGTCTCCCAGGTTTGGCTTCACCCTTCTGGGGAGTTGTCTGGTGTGACCAGCACTAAACATCTAAGTCTATTTAGCTCAGTGGCAAAGGATTTGCATACCCATTGGCTACAAATCTGAAGCCACATCTTCCACTTGACTTGACTTTATTGAGTTGAAATTCTGATTTCCATCTTCTGTCTCATGGGTCTTATTTCTCAGTTGGTTTCAAAATCAGGATTCCCTGGTTCCAACACTAGACATTTCCACTGATGGAAAAAAACAGACATGGACAGGTATTCAAAGACACAAGCATGGGCACATAGATGAGATAGTACCTTCATGGTTATGATAGCAGTTCTTAACCTTAGATAGGCATTAGAATCAACTGGAAGATTAACAAATGCATGTTAACCCCAGACAAACTGAATCAGAATCCGCTGGATGAGGGCCTGAGCAGTGGTAATTTTAAAAGTTCTGTGATTCCAACGGGCAGCAGCCCCACCTCCTAGTGTTCAAAGGCTCACACAGAGTTTTGCCTCTATGGGGAATCTTAGTGGTCCCCATATCCTAATCTTTCTTCTTGGAATCACCTGCTTCCAGGTGCAGCTCCAAATTTCATTCCCATAGACATCCTGGAGATTAAGTAGCAGCTGAGGGTTGTTTACAAAATTGCAAGGGCCTGTGGCTAATGTCATTTCAAGTCTTGTGACTCTTCTGATAGACAGGAGGACCTTCTCCCCACTCTTCCCAACACTGTCTCCAGCATACTTGAATGCTTGGGAAAATTTGGTCTCATGGTGTTATGTGTCTTGCTCCAGTCCTGCTTTTCATTGTAGCTCTGTCCCAGAGCCCTAGTGGTGCAGGTGCCTGGGATGCTGAGCAGAGAGTGGTCCCAATGACAGTGGGAAGGCTGCTCTTCCCACAGCCAATAGCACTTTCCTTGCAGTGGATGGATGCCAAATTTCTCTGCCAGCAACAGAGAGGGCAAGGCCAGGATGGTGGCTCCAGAATAGAGAGCTTCCCTGGCACTGCACTTAAAGCTGCCTGGATTCCTTCTCTGCCTTTCTCTATGCATCAGAAGAAGCCATTGGCATCTCAACCAGGAATGTGGCCTTCTCCATCTGCCCCTTGCTCTAGGCCCAGAATTCTCACATTGGTGTGCATCAGAATCACTTGGAAGGCTTGTTAAAATACAGATTGCTAGGCCTCACTTTCAGAGTCCCTGATTCAGTGGGTCTGGGGCATGCCTGAGAATTTGCATTTCTGACAAATTCCCAGGTGATGCTGAGAACCACTGCTCTATACTGTTTCTCCTCCACTCTTGAGTTAGCTTGTTGTTTTTGTTTCTCCTGGCATGTGAGGATTCAGGCCACAGAGGGGGCCCTTAAGTCACTTCAGCTACAGTGTTGATCATGATCAAGCTTCTCCTTAATGACCCTCTACTATGAGCCAGACACTGTGCTGAAGCTTTACATGCATTATCTTCCCAAATCTTCCCAACTACCAACTCCTATTCTTCTGTTTTACCCGCAGGGAAACTGAGGTTAGGTGGCCAATTCCAGATAGCATAATGTGGAGTTACTAAGTGGTTCAGCTAGGACCAGAACCCAAGCCAATCATGGTTTTAAAATACCCATTCATTCATTTGCCCACTTATACATAATAAATAAATTTAACAAAAATATATTAAGGATCTTCTGATGCTGTTCTAAGTCCTAATGATACAGCAAGGAATAAGGCAGAGAAGACGGCTGCTTTCATGGGCTTTAATTCAAGAGGAAAAGAGAAAACATAGCTAGTGGATTAAAAAATGCATCATATTTTGGTCAGCTGTTCCTTTGTGGTCCACAGTGAGGGAGGTCCTGACTCAGTGTGTAGTCAGGGTTTGGGGAAGGGCTTCTGGTGGGGAGGGGGCAACAGTGTGGTCCTCTACACTCCCTCCACGCTCCCAGCTGAGGCCGGTGGGTAGGAGCCTGTGGTTCTTAGAAGCAGGCCCACCGTTGGGATTAGCTGCGATCACCCCAATCCCCAAAACAAATCCACCCCCCTCAGAGAGCCGCTCAGTTCCCTCCAGAGGAAGGGGTCCTTAGTCTTTTGCTAAGCTGCAGCCCGAGTCATGGTGGTACAGCTCAGTCTGGGCAAAGATCATCTGATACTCACTGTGTAGAGAGAAATGGTTTATTGAGCTATTTCACTGAACTCATTCACAGGGTGAGCAGGTGAGGGGGCCCGACATGAAGCTTATTTTAGAAAGCAGCCATCAGCCTGATCTTTATACAACTCGTATTGAATACCCATGCGGATGGTGTGCTAAACTGTCCCCTATTGGCTACATGTGCCATCATCACAGCCACTGTCTGACTCCCCATCATTGATCGATACGTGTCCTCAGCTTACTGGGGTTGTCATTTTAACTCAGTGTCAGACGTCTGCTGCTTGGGGGCTCCATGAAGGCCCTGAATGGATCTTAATATTCTTAATTTCTGCGCTACCCAGCAGAGTGCCTGACACTTAGATTTCAGTAAATGTTGGAGGGATGGATGGTTGGATGGGTGAGGGAATGAGTGAGATATTCCCTGCCCTCTGCCTGGCTCAACTGGCCTAGGCCTGCTTACCTATGGACACTAATGAGGTCCACCTTACAGACTGAGCCTCTGTCTCTGTCAGGCTGCACCTGAGGACCCAGTTACAGCAGCAGGAAGATCCGTTGCTCTCAGTGTGGTTTCTGGAGGGGGAGGGGTGGATGGTTCTGAGTCCTCATCAACCTAGAGTTGCTACTCCCCTCCTTTTCCACTGTGGCCCCCCCTCTCTGGGGGAGTACATTCCTGCCTCAGTTTCTATTTTTCTGCCACTTCCCTGTATGGACTGAAATTTGCCTTGAATCTCCGCCTGTCTTTCTAAGACCCTACCATCCTGCCCGGCTCTTTCCAGCACCCCCCTCCTCACTTAGGGCTCCCATAATTCCAGCTGTAGGCTGGGTCTCTGGTATCCCAATGCCCCTGGGCTCCTAACACTTCCATCTATGCACCACGTTGGATGAACTCATCATAGCACCTCTAGCCTGAATCTGTCACATTCCTTCAGATCCCAGAACTGGCACTGACCATGAGTCACTGCCCTTGGTCTGCCAAGTTAGGCACTTGAGAGGCCAGCCCCACGTGGTCCAGCTTCTTCTCCCCTTTCCTCAGTGAGTCACTGAAGCATTAGCCTCCCTGGGCCTGCCCAAGTCAGGATACCTCCTTTTCTCAACTTTTCTTTTTCCCGAGTCTCCCTTTGGGCCTGGGAGGGTCTGATAAATGTCTCCTTCCCTCTTTCTACTCACTCTGGGCCAAGCCTTCTGCTTCCCCCCAGCCCCTTATCATTTTGAGGCTGTCAGCTATTCCCCCCATCCCATTCTCCTCCTTATGGTTGCTTCCGACCAGACTCCCCTGGCCTCCCCTAGCAATAAGCCATTTCAGACAAGAATCCGATCTTCTCAACATCTAATGTATCCTTCTAATCTGCTCACAGGTGTCTTTGTTGATCCCAGTGAGAAAACTTGCTTAAATATTTTAAGGAGCAGTTAATGTATTAGTTAACAGCCCAGCTTCTGGTGTCAGATTGCTAGGATTCAAATCCTGGCTCTGTCCTTTTCTAGTTTATATCCTAAGGCAAGGTAATGAACCTCTCTGGGGATAGGTTTCCCCATCTGTAAAATGGGGATAATAATGATCCCTGCTGTGAGATCCCTTTTGTGAGAATAAAATGAGCTAATGTATGTAAATATTATAAAAAAGATCTAGTACATAATAAACACTCTGTAAATGTTAGCTATTGCATTATACACACTGATGGTGGCCAAAGAGCTGTTTGTTCATCCATTTATTCAAGATGTAGTTATTAAGAACTTAGTATGCGTCAGGTTCTACAAAGCAATCAAAGATGAGGAGACACCTCTGGAGCTCCCAGTATGAAAGGTAGCAGCCCCAGGCCCAAACCATGCAAGAGGATATGGGTATGTATGAGCAAGGTGGATGGGGGCAGGCACACTGGTCCTCCCAGAGGGATGCAGACGGGCTGCTCCATGTTGGGCAATATCAGTTATATATTCTCCTTGAGGCAGTCGTGAAGATGAGGAGTCCCTGGCGTCTGTGACAGGAGACCAGGCTGGAGAGGAAAGCACCTCTCACCTGGGGACACATGAGGCACTGTTCCCCACGACTCCAGGATTCACAGACCTCACAGTATGTCATGGTGCCCCAAGAAACAGGGTAACTTGACTGGCAAGAGCCTGTGGAGATAATCTGTCCAAGATCTTGGTGGTGCCAGAGGGAGTTCATGGATAGAGCCTCCTGGGTCAGTGGACATGGCATGGGGGTCTTGGCTGCCCCAGGATGGGGCTTATTTCCTCTCGAAGGTTTTCTTCGAGAGGGAAGAGGGAAAGGAAAGAGGGACACAGCCGCACTTCTCCATGCTCTCACCAAGAAAGGGCTTTCTTTAATCTGCTTCTCATCACCTTTGTTGAAGCTTGGGGTCTTGTAGATTCCCCCTGCACCTCCCGCCCAGAATTTAGTGGAAATGCTATGACTACTGTTTGCTTTTCCATTTTGTTCATGTTTTCGGTCCTATCCCTTCGCAGAGTTTGCCTTTGCCTTCTGCCTTTCCCAGTCAGCCCCCTTCTGGCAACCCCCACAGCGCCCCCCACCCCAGGATCATCCCCAGAGGGCTTCCAGGAGAGGCCTGGAGGGCTCACTCTACCTTGGGGCTGATTACTGTCCCCCCACAAAGCAGTCCTAACCACCAACAGTACATCGCTACCTCGGCTTGTAGAGAAGGTATGAGATGTTCCACTGCCAAATAAACTCAGTAGACAGAAGACAAATGTCTCAACAGAGAACTCACAAACACTCAAGACTTCATTATCCTGAGATGTCCCTAAGAGACCCCAGATATCTGGAGGGAAACAGTGAAAGCCCGAGACGGTCCCATTGTGAGCAAATGCAGCCTGCAGTCAAGGGTAGACCGCCCTTTACATAAGCTCCTAGTGGAAAGAGGAGGAGGATAGGGTGGACGCTTAATAACAGATTGAAAGCAGGTCTTCTTTCTAGGGGGAGCCTGAGGGGCACGGCCCAGAGGAGAGGGGTATTGAAGGCACATGAGCGGGGGTGGGCGGTAATCAGTGGATGAGTTCCCTTAGGACAGGGGTGGGCCCTGGGTGCATGTGCTGGGGGCTAGCCCTGGAAAGGGGACACGAAGAAGGCCACCACTTGAAGAGGAAGCACTATTTATGGAGGGCTCACTGTGCCCCAGACTTCACTCTGAGAACTTCACACGGATCGTGCCCTTTCACACCTCAGACAGGCACTGTCACGTCCTCATTGTCCAAATGAAAAATCTGAAGGTCAAGGAGGCTAAGTGACTTCCTCAAAGTCCCAGAACTAAAAATGAACACAGCTGGGACTTCAGAGTTCACATTAGCAACACTGCTTTATCTCTGGTTACATATTGTGCTTCTTATGAAAATAAAGATCACTGCTTACATTATTCAGTTCATACCCTGTGCTAGACACTGTTTTATGTATGCTTACTCCTCACTTCCTCCTTAGCAGCTCTATGAAGTGGAGGTGCGGCTGCTATCCTGTTTTGCACATAAAGAGAATAGCCTGGTAAGAGGCAGCACCTACTCTTGACGCGCTGATGGACAGACTCCAGAGCCCAGCACTTGACTCACGTTCCTCTCACTGCCCCTTTCCCTCAGTGCATGCTGTGAAGGAAGATGGGAGCAAAGGTGGGGAAAGTCCCACCTCATGGCCTCCATGTTTTCTTGAAGGTCAAGGTGGGAGAGTCTCTTGGAAATGGGGTAGGGTTGGGAGGTAGGCTAAAGGGGAAGGGAGGTGGTAAGGCTTCAAGAGAGCCAGAGTGGGGGCTTGGCTCCGGGATCAAAGAGCAGGTGGCAAGGCAGACCCAGTGGAAATTGTCTTGATTATCTCAGCTTGAAATGCCCTCAGCAGAGAGCTCAGCCTTGGGCCTGAGCTGGGTGCTCAGTGCTGGAGATCATGTGGTACCAACTCTGAAACTCCAAGAGCTGGTGGGCCCAATGTTAGCTTTGGGAACATCTGATGGATGAAAGGGACTGTGCATGGAGAACATGCCTGCAATGAACTGAATGAGTGTCCACTCCTCACCCAAACTCCTATGCTGATGTTCTAATTCCCAATGTGGTAGCATTTAGAGGGGGGCCTTTGGAAGGTGACTGGATCATGAGTACGGAGCCCTCTTGAATGGGATTGCTGCCCATAGAAGAAGACATGCCAGGCATGATTATTCTCTCTATGTGAAGATATAATGACAATTTAGAAGTCTGAAAGCAGGAAGAGGACACTCATCAGAACCCAACCATCCTGAAACCTTGATTTTGAACTTCTAGGCTTCAAAATTGTAAGAAACAAATATTTATTGTTTAAGCTACCCAGTCTGTGGTATTTCTAATAGCAGCCCAAGCTGCTATGACAAGATCCCATGGAATACAAGAGATGGTTAGTTCTGGAGGGACACTCTCCCCAACCAAGAATGTGCCCTTGGGGCACTAATGGTAGATGTTTATCTTGGCACAATTGACCACTGGTTATCTCCAGCTTCTGGGAACTGCCTGGATATAGGCTTTCCAATGCTAAGTATTCATGGTTTTTAAACCCTTGGGAGCAAGAGCTGAGCCCTCAGAAGAGATCCTGTAAGAAAGGTCCAGAATTAGTCAGATGACCACAGCCCCTCCTCCTATGTTCCACCAGTCTCTCTCTTCCTTGGCTCTTTCTCCAGGGGTCAGTCTTGGCTACTGGCCTTGACTAGTGTACCTCTTGGTCTCTCTGTCTCTCTCCTTGATGATTTCCTCTTATTGGTCTTGGCTGCTCCATGGCTCTATTTCTGGAATCATGAATAGAACTTGGTTCAGAATTGGCCACTCCACAGCCTGGGAATATCGTGGCTCTGTATGCTCCCCATGCTTGAGACTCACTGCCATCATTGTCCAGTGTCCAAACAGACAACAAGCTGCAAGGCTCTAAGAGGAGGGCTCAGGTCAAGCTTGGTCCAGTAAGATGCAGACTTATGGACAGATGTGGATAGATGTGAGGACAGCAGCCTTTTTTTCACAGCTATGCCTTAGGATAAAAGCCTGAGGTGGGTTCCTTTCTCAGCTCTTGCCAGCTGGAAGGAGAGCAGCACTCAGATTCATCTTTGAAAGGAATCTCGGATGCAATGGCCAGAGGAAGCTTTGCTCAGGGAGTTCAGGGGACTCATTAGAGCATCATCTTGCTCTGAGAAGTTGTTAGTTGAAAGTTCATGGTTGAGGATGGCTTTCTTGTACTCCATTGAGAATTCCTACCTCTTTCTAGATGCACATTATAGGGAATGTTTTATAGATGGTATATATGACTAAACATTCTGAGCATTATTCAAGTCTCGCATAGTTGTGCTCTTTGGACCTACAGACACCCAACCTTGTGCTGACTGGGTGGCAATCTGAGGAATTGTGCTGGGGCAGAATTAGGGGACAAACAGACATCCTAATGGTAATAATAGCAGGAAAATGAAAAGCAGCAGTAATTTATGGAGCTTCTATATTCCAGGCATTCTGTCTAGCACCTGCAGACAGCTGAATAATGGTTTCCCATAATTTCCAGGTCCTAACCCTTGGAACCTGTTAATGTCATCTTTGATACAAAGGGACTTTGCAGATGTGACTAAATTAGGGATTGTGAAATGGGGAGATTGTCCTGGATTGCCTGAGTGAGCCCTAAATGTAGTGTAGGAAGGCAGAAGGAGAGTCAGTTCAGAAAAGGAGATGTGACAACAGAAGCAGAGACCAGAGTGATGCAGTCACAAGCCAAGGAATGCCAGCAGCCACCAGAAGCTGCAAGTGGTAAGGAATGGATTCTCCCCTCTAGCCTCCAGAAGGAACCAACCTTGCTGATCCCTTGACATGAGCCTGGTAAGACTCTTTAGGTGCTGGGCCTCCAGGATTATCTGAGAATGCATTTCTGTTTTCGTACACTAAATCTGGGTAGTTAGTTACGACAGTGGTTGGAAACTAATGCAATACCAGCCATGGAAAAGCTGGCTAGGCAATCAGGCAGTCACTGCCAGGCTGTGCTAAGAAATCATGGAGTTGTAACTGAGGCTACTTTGTTGAGGGTTCTTGCATGTGGTTACTGTCATGACAGAAGCCTCCAGAAAGGAAGGAGAAGGAGCAGTTATGAATGTCATAATCAAGATGTTGCAAGGGGTTGCCTGGGGAGAGGTGGGTGGGAATCAACTGTGGGGAAGCAGAGGTAGTTAGGATGCCAGGTAGAGTGAGGCTGGGGTAGAGGTGCTGATCTGGAGTTTGCTACCCCTCCAAAGGGTACCAGGCATCAGAATCTCAGTGGGCTTCTCAGTTATGACCAAGCCAGTGTTAAAGTTGTTAGTTCCTGGGAGGGCCTACTTCAGGTTGGGTTTGGATGTGTGTGTGACTGCAGCCCTTCAGGTGACAGAGGCACAGTTTTTCTCACCCAAAAGGGGGCATTGCTCAGCCTCCACATGAGGGGAGAGGGAAGCAAGACACCAGTTCCAAATCCTTGGTAAGGGGAGTAGTGGGCAAGGGCGTGGACCTTGGTCGAGTGTTATGGGATTGGAAACAGGCTCCAGGGCTCCAAGGGGACCAAGGTGCTGGGCCAGCAAACCAAGGTTGAACCGAGCTCTTTGGGCTGAACCTACACTGCAGAGGCTGGGAAAGCTGTGTCTCATAGGGCAGGCAGGTGCTCAGGACTCATCTAAGGCCACCAGACTCCCCCAGCCCTGGGCCAATTTCAGTACAAGTTCAGACTGCAAAGGAGAGGCTGGAGCTGAGATTCTTCATTGATAACCAGCTCTGCTCAGGACCAGCTCAAGGAGACTTCCACAACTGAGTGGGTAGGGGGAGGATGGAGAGGAGACAGACTGGGAACAGAATCCCTTCAGAGATAACTCCTGGCGTGACCATTCAGAAAGGTCCAGAAGTTCGAGGACACTGCCTTTCAAGTGTGTCTCCAGATAAGTAGCATCAACATCACTTGGGAATTTGTTAAAAATGTGGATTCCTAGGGTTGCCCATGCCTTCTGAATCAGAAACTTTGGAGTTGGGGTTCAGCAATATGTGTTTTAACAAGCCCTCCAGGGATTCTGACATAGGTTGAAATTTAGGAACCCTGGCCTAGAGCACCAACTGGGATATCATTGGGTTCCCCTAGGAAGACTGGGGTCATAGCCTAATCCTTTTCATTTTCTCCCCATGCCACACAAGTGGCAGGTTTTTCAAAGATGTTCACAGTTGTATCCAAAGCAATCCTCTGTATGAAAGGAACCTTTTTTCCCTCTTTCAGGGATGTGAATTCGTATCAGGAGATGAGTATCTCCTTTCACTGGGGCTTTTGAATTATACAGGACTGTGGGAGGAGTTCAGGGGATCAGATATGAACAAGACCTTGAAATATATTTTTTCCAAATGGATGCGTAGTCTTTATTTAAATAGAAAGCATTTCTGGTTAAATTTGGTGACTCATTTGTAGGAAAACCAGTGAAAACCTGACTTCTGGGAGTCTTGATGATTTAAGCCCTGTTAATATTAGCTGCTGGTTGGATCACAGGGAGAAAATCGACAGATTCATTCTCCTGGGGGCAGGGAGGAGAGGGAGCTCCCAGCTGAGCCAAGAATCCGCAAGTGTGTGTCTGGGTGATTAATGGCATCAGACCTCAGTGCCCTCTTTAGCAGTCCAGCTAGTGGCCTCAGGGAACCCTGCAGCATTGGACTTGTTTATGCGAAGTGGCTCCCAGAGCAGTGCTGGGGACAATATGTAGTGGGGGAGGGTCACAGAGGAGACCAGGCAAAAGAAACCGTCTCCACATCCCCTCCCTAGCCGAGCCTACAGCCTCATGTGCCATGAAAAAATGATGACTTGACTTCATTAAAGTCTTGTCATCTTTCCCCTACTGACAGCTTGAAAAGAGCTCTCTTGCCTTAGCAGAAAAGGATCCCAGAGGCCACTGGGGGCATGGAAATCACAGAATAAACTTTCAGAAAGAAAAATCCTTTTGCCCATGTTAAGCAAATGCTGATTATAAGAATGAAAGGGGTGGGGGAAAATTTCTCGAGTTTAGGCAGTTTTGGGGCACATAGCCAAGGAACACTATGTTAGCAGGCCCCTGCCCTGCTCTGATCCCTTAGTGAAAGATTCTTAGGCATGGTCACAGTCTCGAGAGAAGACCCAGAAGGGAAGGAGGAGGAACCATTACAGATATCATAAGTAGCAAACACCTTACTGGTCTTTCCTGGCATCACAGCTTCCCTGACCCTATCTTGCCTGTTTTGATCTGATCTCACTTTAGCCTACATGTTTCAAGTCTTTGATATCTAATGAGCACCTAGAGGCTCTGTGATGGGCACAGCCCCATGTGACTCCCTTGATGCCTTCTTTGAAGGTCATATCATTACCACCATTTTGCAGAAGCAGAGGCTGAGAGATGGGAAGAAAGGTCATTTGTTCAAAGTGACCCAGAGATGGTACCTAGTCTGGGGTACAGACTTGTCTAATTCTTGTGGACCTTCAGGTCATTGAGACCCGGAGAAAAGTTTAGAGAGTTTTTGCCTTGCACTGAACTCTAGAGATTTAATGCCTTGTTGACGGCCCCTCAGTTGGTTAGTGGAAAGAACAGAACAGAACCCCGATCTCTGACACATGACTGGTGACCTTCTGATTCATTCATTCATCAATTAAAAACATATTTTCTAACTTCTAAAATTTTATTTTGAAGATTTTATTTATTTATTTGACAGAGAGAGAGGGAGAGATATCAAAGTAGGTAAGAAGAGAGAGAGGTGGAAGCAGGCTCCCTGCTGAGCAGAAAGCCAGATTTGGGCCTTGATCGCTGGACCCTGAGACCATGACCTGAGCCAAAGGCAGAGGCTTAACCCACTGAGCCACCCAGGTGCCCCTAAAATTTTTTTTAAAACAATACATGCATATGGTTAAAAATAAATCAAATAACACAAGGCTTATAATAAATAAGAATGATCCTGTCACAATCTCCCTAGAGGACAGCCTTTAAAACTCTTTCACATATTTCTTTGATTTAACTTTAAATCTGTATTTCTACATTTATGTATTTTTTTGATGCAGAAATATCAATTTTTATTTTTATTTTTTATTTTTTAATTTTTATTTATTCTCAGCATAACAGTATTCATTATTTTGCACCACACCCAGTGCTCCATGCAATTTGTGCCCTCTCTAATACCCACCACCTGGTTCCCCCAACCTCCCACCCCCGACCCCTTCAAAACCCTCAGATTGTTTTTCAGAGTCCATAGTCTCTCATGGTTCACCTCCCCTTCCAATTTCCCCCAACTCCCTTCTCCTCTCTAACTCCGCATGTCCTCCATGCTCTTTGTTATGCTCCACAAATAAGTGAAACCATATGATAATTGACTCTCTCTGCCTGACTTATTTCACTCAGCATAATCTCTTCCAGTCCCGTCCATGTTGCTACAAAAGTTGGGTATTGGTCCTTTCTGATGCAGGCATAATACTCCATAGTGTATATGGACCACATCTTCCTTATCCATTCGTCCGTTGAAGGGCATCTTGGTTCTTTCCACAGTTTGGTGACCGTGGCCATTGCTGCTATAAACATTTATGTATTTTTACATTTACTTCTATTTTGTGATTTGTGGGTTGGGAGAATGTAGCTTTCTTACAGCAGTTCTCACCATCTTCAACCTCCTCCCCAACCTCATCAAACCATTTAGTCCTCTCATCATTTTTACTTAGATAAGTGATCAGAGTTTATTGCAATTGTATTTTCCTTCTTGAAATTTTTGCTTTTTCTTAGAGTTTATTTATTTATTTTTTATTTTATTTTATTTATTTTTTATTATTTATTTAAAATATTTATTTATTTATTTGACAGACAGAGATCACAAGTAGGCAGAGAGGCAGGCAGAGAGGAGGAAGCAGGCTCCCTATCCCAGGACCCTGAGATCATGACCTGAGCCGAGGGCAGAGGCTTTAACCCACGGAGCCACCCAGGCGCCCCTTTCTTAGAGTTTATAATTGCCTAGTGTTTTCCTTGCATCTTTCTCTACATATATATCTTTAAAGTTAAAAAAAAATCTTCAGAAGAAGAATCCATGAAACAAGATGGAATTGGGAGGGAGACACACCATAAGTGACTCTTAATCTCACAAAACAAACTGAGGGTTGCTGGGGGGAGGGGGGTTGGGAGAGGGGGGTGGGGTTATGGACATTGGGGAGGGTATGTGCTTTGGTGAGTGCTGTGAAGTGTGTAAACCTGGTGATTCACAGACCTGTACCCCTGGGGATAAAAATATATGTTTATAAAAAATAAAAAATTAAGAAAAAAATCAATCAGATCTGTCATCAATCAGTCATCCACATATCATTAGCTTTTACAAAAATTCCATCATATCACATATTTTTTCATTCCCTCCACCTTTTTTATTCCTTGAGACCTCTACTGTAAGGAATTCTTTCTGCTTGATTCCAGTTGTGTTGGTTAATTTGTAGGCCTCCTGGACAGCTATCCTCCAGGGACTTCTTTTACTCTTGTCTTGGGTTGGCTCTACCATTTCTTAGTTGTCCATATTCCTCTTTCTTGGCTTACTCCTTTAATTTTGCTGGAGCATACCCTCCAGGACTTTCTTAAAAGAGGGTGTGTGAGAAGTATTTTTTCCCAAGTTTTATGTTTGAAAATATTTTTATTTTGTCCTCACACAATTTCTAGTTTGGCTGAATATAAAATTCCAGGCTGAAAATATTTATTTCAAAATGTTATTGCATTAATTGTTTCATTATCTTCTAGCTTTCAGTTTTATGCTTAGGGAGTTAAAGACCATTCTGATGATCTGTCTTTTGCATGTAATTTGTTACTCTTTGGAATCTTTTAGGATCTATTTCTTATCTCTGATGTCCTGAAAGTTTGTATAATCCCTGAGGTAGAAAATGCAGTCTAGTTCCAGGAAGTATTCTTAACTGAGTTCTTTGACAATTTCTTCTTTTTCCTCTCATTCCAATTTTTCTCTTTGTCAGATATTGGATTTGCTGATTGGTCATCTAAAGCTCTTGCATTTTCTTTCATATTTTCCATCTCTTTTTGTTCTGCTTTCTAATCAATTTCATTATCTTTATCCTCCAAAGCTTTTATAGAATTGTCATATTTTTCTCTTCTGTTCTTAATTTCTAACAGTTCTTTCCAGTTCCCTGTCTCTTTTTTAATAAACCCTATTCTTCTTTAATGAAAGGAGTATCTTCTCTTATGGCTCTGAGGGTACTAATTCTATGTTATTTTAAAGTTTTCTTCGGAGTCTTGCATTATCTCTATTTTCTTCAGTTATTTCCCCCTCCCATTTTGACATCAGAATTTTTTTTTTTAATTTTTAAAATTCTTTCTGTGATATGTTGGTACATTTTTTCCAAGTGTTTAGTAATCCTTTGTGCTCATTCATGAAATTGGTACTAAATAGATGACTGAAATCTCTGTGTGCAGGACTGGGGCAGGATCATTAACAACTGTTAAGTTTTCACCATAGGATGATCAGATGCCAAATTGACTGATTCTTTTGGAAAGTCTCAAATGATAATGTATGGATCTTCTCTTTGGGGTTATTCCACTTACCCAGAAAAGCACTTTTTCAATCTCTTGCCTGGTTGGCATAGTCCTGGCTTCTAAAAGGTTGAACATGGGACATGGGGGCGGGGCCAGGGATATCACCTTTCCATGTGCAGCTTTAAAAAAATATTTTTATTGAGGTATAATTTATGCATAGTAAAGTATAAAAATCTTAATTGTATATTAAATGAATTTTTTATTTCTACCACTCTGAAAGTTCTTTCATGCTTCATACATATACAGATTGTTAATTAATTCCTGTTTTCAGTATGTACCTGGCTCCCAGCCTCCCCTTCCCCTACATCCAATGCCCCTGAATCCTGTCCTTTCCCATTTTCCTTCTCCAGCAAATAATCTCACCACCTCTAGGGTAGAGCTGTAATGGAAGGAGCTTTGACTTTTAATGGCTTAAGCAAAAACATTATTCTGTATAACTAGAAGTTCAAAAGTAGGGAGAGTTCAGGATACACTATGGATCAGTAGTTCAATGGTGCCATGTAGGATTTAGTGTTTTTCAGATTCTTTGCTTTGCTCTCTTCAACATCTCATTCAGATGAATTGGTTTCCCTTCATGACCATAAAGTCATGCCAAAAGAAATGAGCTATGCCTTTACTACTCAAAGCATGGTCCTTGGACTAGTGACATCAGTGTCACTCCAAAGCTTGTCATAAATGCAGAATCCAAAGCCCTGTTCCAGCCTAAAAATCAGAATCTGCATTTTAATAAGATCCCCACATGATTCATCATGCACATGAAAGTTTAAGAAGTCCTCAGTTATACATGTCCATATCCAACTGAAGAAAGTGAGAGAAAATCTCTCTCCAGTGTTTTTCTTCTATTGTGTTAGGTCAGCTTGTGTCATGAGCCCACCCCTGGAGCCCATGTGACCTGTTTTGTGTTGACTGGTGGAGACTAATCAAGTTTCATCCGCTAGACCTGGGATAGGGTCTCCCCTTGAAGCACATGCTATGTGGAAGAGGGGTTGGTCTAACCAGGCAGGGCTCTGGTGGGAAGGAGGAGATGGAAAAGTGAGCAGACTCCTCACATCCCCCTGGAGAGTCTGGTTGCCAAGTGTATCCTCTTGGATCTCTGTGTGCAGCTCTGAGCTCCGCCTCTGCTCTCCAGGGTACCGCATGCTTCCAAGCCTTGATCTGTCCAGGGGCCTTCAGGGAGAGCACATGAGCTGTGTTCTCTCTGCTCCCATAGGTAACTAGCTCTGGAAGGCTTTGCAAGCATAGCTTCCCCCTCCCTGATGAAATCCCTACCGCACCTCCTTTTGCTTTATATCCTCTAAAACTTGTCATAAATGAAATCTCTTACTTGTTGCTGTTTTTCTCCCTGTTCTCTTTGTCCTTGAAAAGATTTTATCGTAATTATTTCAGCAGACCCTGGAGAAGTAGAGGAGATGGTGTTCAATCCACGATCTTCAACTGAAAGACTTCACCACTGATGGGATTGAGAGGGAACACTATGCCACACCACTTTTTCCTGATCTCTTTCTTCCCTCAGAGGAATCCAAGAGTGGTATGCAGTCTGACCACACACCAGCAGTGGCAGCATCAGAGCGAGGGAGGGACATGGCTGAGGGCAGGTACCTTGAGACCAGGGGTGTGACTCTAAGAACAAGCCCAGTGGACTCTGCCCCAGGAACCCCAGACCGCTGCACTGAAAGACCAGGGCTCACCTTCCTCCACATCCCTGCCTTGCTTATCTCAAACCCACTCTGCTTTGTCCTTTGAAGTAGCTTTAACAAAAGGGAATGCTTAAATAAATTATAGTTATATGTGTATAAAGAGGAGCATGAGTCATCTGTTAAAGTGACAATGTCCCTATCCACTGATATGGAAAATTTCACGCAGTATCTTGTTGAGGGGCTGGGTTAGGGAATAGATTATAGAACAACAGGTAGAGCATGTGCCTACTTCTGTCAAATGGCTATTTGTTGCCAGATGTTTCAGACTTGACCAGCCTGGGAAAACACATTTCAACTAATGCCGTAAACTACAGAGGCTCCAAATCTTGGTTTTTCTTGATCTCAGGGACAGAGCCTCTCTCAAAGGGCCATCTGGCCATTTCGGAGAGTCCTCCAGGGCACAACCTGCTCCATCTTGTCCAGCCTCCACTTCCCTGTAAGTGCCAGGATGCAGGCCCAGGGTTCGCTATCTGGGACTGCTGACCTTCTGCTGGCCCCTGCGGTCCCTCCAGGCTGGCCTTCAGGAGGCCGCCACTGCCCTTCTCTTTACCATTCTAACTCTAGCCCAGAAGAGCCCTGGCCTTCGTTACACAGCACAGCTAGACTAGTCTCTGCCTTTTCAATAGATTTGGGGAATTTAGTCCCAAAAGGAACCACCCCTTAGAGCAAAAACAGACAAGACCCTCCAGAAATGAGTACTTTTGGTCTCCTAGCCCAGGCCAGTCTTTGAGCTCCCTAGGGACACAGATTGCCTTGTTGCCACCTCAACCAAGCTGGAGGCCCTCCCTGTGCCCACTGTGAGGTGTGTCTGGTTGCCCTAGGACCTGGGGAGAGGGAGGCAGGTGCACCTCTTCCCCTGTGAGGCTCACCTGTAAGGCCCTAGCTTGCATTCTGTTTCAGGATTGTTCTCTCCTGGCTGATGGCACAAATGCTCATTTCTCCTTCAGTGAACTGGGCGGGCCCTGTCTAATGACCTCCAAGTGGACAACGGCATTGAGTACAATAGTTCAATATCAGTTCATTCCCCCAGAGCCGCAGGAGGTAGGTGTTTGCTTAATGTTTTGTTCAAAGGGTTTTCCCCAAATAAACAGTTTACTCTTAAGGTCAATACTAGTTTCTATCTCTTTCTGGACAAAAACTGTTTGTATTAAAGCGTTAACCATCAAGGTTTTAAAAAAGCCTTAGGTCCAGAATTTCAGCCAGGCATTTATTTATATACGTGCATGTAGTAGCTACGGCAGATTCACACAAAAACGTGACACAGGGAGGTTGTTTCGGAATAGAGGGATGGAGAGTCATTTTTCTTAATTTTCCTTTGGCCCATCTGCTTTTTCTATAATAAACGTGTATTATTTGTGAAATGTTTTCCAAGTTTAAAAAATGATGAACCACACTGTTCATGTTCCTTCAACCAGATCCTTAATAAAGATGCTAAACTCACTGATTCTGGACACATGCGCCCCTAAGAGAATCCGTCACTCTTACATTTCCCCACCAGCCAGCTTCATGGGAATTTCTGTCCATTACCGTGTCCCAGCAAAGGTGACTGCATTTTCAAAGAAGACTAGCATCAGCCAACCTCTGTTCTAGAATCCAAGTAGGAAAAGGACCACTAATAAGGAAGCAGTCTTCTGCGGTGGTGCTCCAGGTGTGCCTCCCCTCCACCCCAGCCTGGGAAGAGCCACTACTTGTAGCCACAAACCCTAAGGCTCAGGGCTATGACAACGTAGGAGGCAAAGCAGAGGTGGCCCGGTGTCAGGAACAGAACTGGGCCTCATCAGGTGTGACTCAAAGGAGGCTGGAGGAAACCCCTGGAGCTGCCAAAGGGTCTTTAGGATCTAGGGCATCAGAAACAGAGTCTGGGAACTCTGTGATTCCCTAACTCTGTAGGTGGGGGCTTGAGTTGTGAGATCAGAGGACAAGGCTAATGGTGTTCAGAGGCTCTCTCTGGGCTCCTGCTCCCAGCTCCATTGGTTGGGGGTGGCTCAGGAAAGTATACTCTGGCACTGTCATGGGTGTCTCAGTAACATGACCCCTTGAGGTATCACTCCAACAAAGGGTAGATGAGAGGGTAGCTATCTCCTGGAGCAGGACCCCAGCAGAGCTGGAGAGTGGGATTCAAGGTTCATCGCACACCCCCTCCAGGAGAGGGGCTGCCTGCTGGGCCAAAGGCAGGGGTGCAGGGCAAGATTCCTCAGGTAAGGTCTATAAACCCTGGGCAGAACATCAAGGCAGAAGCTCATCCTAGAGACTGCTCTATGGGGTTGATGGTTATGGGAAGGCAAGGGACCAGGAAGCATCTAGAAGGTGTGGCCTGTCCCAGGGCTTCAGGTCTGTCCAACTGGGTGGTGGAATGGGTGGGAATGGGTAGGAATGGGGCTTCCCGTGTATCCTCAACCCTGTGGACTAGGCTGAGCTGAGCCATTTACTGAGCACTTACTCTGTGCCAGACCCTGTTCTGAGAGCTCCACACACACTGTGTGTGACCTGTGTGATCCCACTCCAGCCCCACGGGAATGCCATATCCTCATGGACCCTTGAGGACACAGGTGTAGAGATGGGGAAGAAAATAATGTTCATCTCACACAGCCAGTTCCACCATGTTCTCTGCATCTTCCTCTGTCCTCACTTCCCCCAACCTGGAACTAAAGATAGGGGAACAGAGCTGCCTCACCCCTGTCCCCTTGCAGGGACCATTCGTTCTCCTCCCTGGTAACAGTTTTTCACTGCAAGCGCCACTGAGGGCCTTCTCCTGCCGCAGCATGTTTGGCCAGAGGGCAGGACTGCCGGGGAGTTAATACCCCTGGGAACCATCCTTGGCCAGCCCCTGGAAAGGATGAGTAGCTGAATGCCCACTTTCTTCACCCTCAGGTGTGAGAGCTCTAAGGCATGTTCTACATAGTCTCCCAGAGGCTCCCCGAGGGGCTGAGGCCCAGTTGCCCACCCCAGAAAGGGTGTTGGCTTCCTTTCCTTCCCTACGTTACTCCCCATTCTTCACCCAGAATCATGTCCTATGTAAACAGCTTGCTCCCAAATCCTTGTCCCAGAGTCTGGTTCTGGGGGACCCAGCCCCCTTCACCTGCTCTTCATCATGCCTGAGATTTAGGACTTCTTAGGCCCCATTCATTGAACTTGGCGTCTTTCTTTCCAGGTGCGTTCTCAGGAGGTGGAGGAGGCTGGTAGAGGCACAGTTTCTGGGGACCTGTCAGCTCCGTCCCTGAGTCGAAAGGAACAATAGAACCATGTGCTGTCAGAGGGAGCTGTCGCTTTACTCCTCAAAAGGCAGGTGCAGAAGCATAACCTTCATTACTTGTCTCTTAGAAATACCAGTTCACATCTGATCAAGGCAGTCTGTGCAAGATGTGTAAGGAAGAGGGGGTAAAACTCTGCTTTGCCGTTTGGCAATTTGGGAACCACGTGCCACCTCTCTACTGCACCTAATTTGACCCGGAGCTTGGGACGACAAATCCCAAAGGAATTGGAGTCAGTCTTCCTTTTCTGATCTTAATAGGAGCTTGCAAATAACAAAGACGGACTTGTGGTAGGAATCAGATCTGCTCAGTTACTCAGAGCCTCAGCGTTCTCACTTTAAATAGGGAAATAATGATGTACTTAGAGCCTTGTTGTGCAAACCTGAGAGCACGTGGCCCCCAGGATGTGTGTTTGGTTCTTTCTGAGATGGTTCAACAAGGCTACCAGGTTATTTGGGAGGTCTCTATCGGAGGTCAGGGCGGGGTGCCATTGGATGGGTTTGAGGGGTGAGAGAGGAAGGCTCTGAAGTTGGAACCAGTGGTATTGAAAAGCTCTGTGACCGCTGTTAGATCTCCCAGAAGTAAGTGATGGCAGGACATGTGGTCAAGTCACCTGTAGATGGCTCATATGTCAGCTGCTTGCAAAGTCAGACCGATAGTGTAGCATCAGCGCAAGAGTGTTTGAGTGTGTGTGAATGTGCACATGTGTGTGAGTGTGTGCAAGTGGTGGGGTGATGGAGCACAAGCCTGGCCCTGAACTCCCACCGAGGGATTGTCTGGTTCACTAAACAGTTAACCTTAGAAATAAAGCTGCCAGGGGCCCTTGGGTAGCTCAGTTGGTTGAGCGTCTGACTCTTGGTTTCAGCTCAAGTCTTGATCTCAGGGTCGTGAGATTGAACCCCATGTTGGGCTCCGTGCTCAGCTGGGAGTCTGCTTGAGATTCTCTCTCCCCCTCCCCCTGCCCCTTCCTCCACTCATGCACACATGTGCGTATGCACACACACACTCTCCCTCAAATAAATAAACAAATTAAAAAAAATAAAGCTGCCAGTTGTTTGACCATCAAAAGATGGGTTCATTTGGGAACAGCAAGGAATTACAATTCTGGACAAGCAAGCTAAGGCAAAACCATAGGTAAGTACAACATACAAAGGAGAGGAACATTACTTTATGGAGAAGGAGGAAGTTGAGAGGGGTTGTTTTGAACAAAAGTCCATGGAAGAAAAGCAAGTTTAGGGTGATGAGGGTTTCTCATTGGCTGAATTATGAGGGTAATCAAGTTCTTACAGGAGATACAATGTACAGCTTTCTCTGTTGGGCCTGTCTTTGATGATTCTTTCCTGCTGAGATTCTTCTGTTAGGGTCTGTAATGACAATTTTTCCTATACCTGACATTAAGTGGTAAGGGTCTCTCTTCCAGCCTCCCCTTATTACCTCCTGGGTCCACTTTAGTGAGGTTTCCCTTATTAAATTTAACATTTGCCCTATCCCTCCTGTCCCAGATCCCGGGGAATCCTGGTAGCCCATACATTCTCCTCAATGGCTGTGGAGTTTCTCCCACTACAGCTCTGGGGTTTAAGGGAAACTAGCCTTATCATGACCCCAGTCACCAGGCTCCCATGCTCATTGCCTCTGACTGCTATATGAACGCCCATCTCATTCTCAATGGTGCCAGTGCCCCTTATGTTCCAAAATGTCTACTGGACTTAAACTCAAAGGTCTGATTGGTCCTTTTTTTGAGGAACTTGGGGAAGTTTTATCCAGGGCTGGGTTTGAGGACACTCTGTGGTACCCCACCTAATGGAAAATATTCCCTCAAAATTTATCCAGATAGAGCTACATTTTAAATACCTTTCTATTTAAATAAAAACAACACATCCATTGGCAGATGGGTATTTCCAGATCTACTTCATATCTGACCCTTTGAACTCCTATATAAATCAAAGTCCCAGTGAATGAAGATACTTGGTCCCAAGATTCCCAGTTCTGTGCTTGGGAGGGCAACATGTATGAATCAAGAGGGTTTTTGTCTTCTGACTTCCAGATGGGTTTGGGCAATGGGGAACACCAGTAGGCGATCCCAGGGAAGGAGGAAAGCAAGGAGGGTACTGCTTCCCCCTACTTCTCTCTTTGTGGTGTCATGATGATCTAGCTGACACTGTGAAAGAAAACCATAGTTCTTTTGGTCTCCAGACTCCTGTACCTGACTCCTCCCCTCATTCCTTCAGACCTGGAATCCTGAACCATTTTTCATGGTGTCCCTACACCTTGCCCCTCCCTTGTAAACTCTCCTCACTTACCCAGGCTGAGCATGCCACCTATTTTCTGCTGGGACCCCGACGGGTACACAGAGCCCAGGCATTTTGACTAATTGAGAATCTTAGTCACAGGATACAAATTTGGGTCCCAGTGAGGGCATGGTTTCTTCCAGAAGATTCTCTACAAAACGCTCACAAGTCCTGCACCCAGCACCTGAGATGCTAATGTTAGGAGTTAGTTGGACAGTCAGGTAGTCAGGGGCAGGGCTCCCAACAAGAAAATATGGAGGCGGGACAGCTAAAATCAGACAGCACTGACACCCTGTTCTGCAGCTTAGACCGGATCACACTAACATTTTGCTTTGCAGCCTTTGCAGGAATGACTTCTGCAAAAAGTCCTAAAATAAGATAATTAACTACAAAAGCATTCGTCAATATCAAGGGAAAGGGACAGTTAAGACATAAGCCCCCAGATGTCAGGAAAAAAAAAAAAAAAAAAGGACCATCAGCTCGTGGACCTTAACCTAATAGGTGGACAGATACATGACCAAAGCCCTGATTGGCACGACTCAGCAAACCCTTGCTGCTTAAGATAGTTCCACAGAAGAGCTTATAAAAACCCCTAAACTTAGAAACTCCAGGGACAACCCACTTGGGCCCCTTTCCTCTCTGGAAGTTTTACAGGATTGCTCAATAAACTTTGCTTTGCTGCCCACCACTCTTCATCTGGTCTACCTCTTTGTCTTTCCAAGTGGCTTAACCAAGAACTGTGGGCACTACAGGGACACAAATCCTGTAACAGTGAGATAATGAGACCCTGACTATATAGTTAATGAGATTATGTCTTCACCAGTCAGTGATCACTTAGATTGACTTTAAAAAAAAATGGTGCTTATCATATATTTGTATTTCCTTCCCTACAGATGTCAATTTTCAGAAAAGAGCATCTAAGCCGTAGAACCTGGGAAGAGGATGCACTTTTGACATTTTTATATCACTTAACAAAATGAATCGTTCTCTGTTAGTATTTTCAATCGATTTTATTTACTTTCTTATATGTCTGTATGAAAAGCCTTTTTCTCAAGATTTTTTTTTTCTTTCTTTCTTTCTTTTTTTTTAAACCAGAATTGCTACAGGCTATCCCAGGGGCCTGGAATCTGGCTGGAGGTTGCTTGTGAAATTGGCATTTTTCTTTTTTAAATGTAACTTTTCTTTAAAAAAAAAAATCAATAGGCCCATTGTGATACCTTTGCTAGAGATTAGATCAGCTTTCCTTTAATAAATATTAGCTTTTACCTCAGGATACCTCAGAGTGATAGTTCGACGTTGTGAGGGACTTGGGCCTTGAGGTATCATATCATGAAGATCCTGAAAAGACCTGTCACTTTTCTTGCTTTGCGGGTGGAAGATGATTTAAACCCACGGGGCCCAGGAGCCATCTGTAGATTCTGAGCAGGCTGGGATGGCGTCTCACCCGGCCGTGGCTTGCTTCTCTCATCCATTCCTGCCCGGGTGGTTGAATCTGGGCTCCAGGATGCATTGCGCTGGGAGTGACCTGGGGAGAGCCCCTTCTTGCAGTCCTCTTGAGGTCACAGCCTCCATTAGGGAGAAGGCAAGACCCTCAGTTTCCCCATCTGGACAATGAGGCCAGTCTCTCCACCCCGCGGGTTGTGTCTTAAGGAAATTCACTGAACCTCTGGCCCCCAGCTAGTACTCCCTGAATGTTTCCCATTGCCATTGTGGTCACTGTGCTTTGAAGATAGATCTTCCCATTGACAAATGTGTATCAAAGACAAAAAATTGCCAAGCGACACCGAAAAATAAAATTCCACATATCACTTTTCTGTACTCAAAAAAAAAAAAATTAAAGTCCAACCTTTTTTGAGGGGGGGTATATTAATCTAAGTTTGCCAGCTGTTTGTTTTTAGAAAGGACTGCTGTTTGTTCTGATAATATGTCCTCTTGGTTTTGCTATTAAAGTGTCTGTGAAATGACGGCAGTCACAGATTTTTAAACATTACTCTTGTTTGCCAAAATTTAAGAAAAAAAAAAAAAAGTAAGTCCCAGTCTTTAAAACTCTGATGTAGAGGATGGATGGCCTGGGGCTTCTGCAGGGTCATGTGGGGAGTGACAGTGAAGGCAAGGAGATGGGGCTGTCATGGGTGGCCGTGAGCCAAAGGCTGTTTTCAGTAGTGAGTATAAACCTCGGTGAAGCCTTGAGCCGAGCCCCCTGCGTCTTGGGCACAGGGGACGTTCTACATGGTCCTAGAATGTGCCTATCACAGTGGGAAGGATCCTGGAAGGGAGCCAACATTGTGGCATTCAGTCCTGCCAATAGTATTTATTTTATGAGCACCTACTACTACGTGGCCAGCACTGTCCTCGGCAAATGCTCTGCTCTCCTGCAGTTCACATGATCCTCTGACAGCCCTGGTGTGAGGGGTAGAAGGCCTCCGTCCTCAAGGGTGAGAAAACTGGAACTGGGAGAGGTGGAGGCCCCAGGAACAGAGGCCCCTTTGGTATAATACCTGTGTCTGTCTCCAAAGGAGCCAGTGTCTTCTAGTGGTCACCTCCAGGGGCACACTCTGCCACCTGGACACCTGTCCAGGACAGGTTGGCCTGGGGGGCTAAGCTGTTATGCGCTTTTCCCTCCGGAGCTGCTGTGTCAGCAGAAGCCACAGGCCCTAATGAGAAGCCCGCACCCCATCCCGTGAGCTGGTCTTGGGTAGCGATAGGCTCCAAGCACGGCTCTGCCGCTGACAGCTGCGTGACCTTGAGGCTGTCACTTATCCTCCTTTTTAGCGGGGCCATAATATTACTCCCTTGCAGAGCCTTTACAACTGCTCATAAAATAGCATATGTGGAATCACTGAGCTCACTGCCTGGCAAATATAGTTGCTCAATAAATGTTAGCTAAATTGGAAGCTGAAAAATTGAGGCGGAGGCACGGAGCCTAATTCCTGAGACCGGAGACCTCATCTGGCTCATTGATTTGCCTTTAAGCGACTGATTTTATATGCCAGGGCACACATCAGGATGGAGCAAGGAACCCAATTTAGCAAGCTGGTTTTATCTGGTGTGGATGTGATCTGTGATTGAAATTAGGAGCGTTCCCGTACAGGGCATCCATGAGTCCTAGGAATGGAGGCAGGGCTGGGTACACGCACCTGTGGCTTGTGTGTACCTCTGTGCAAACCTCATTGGCACTTTAGCACCAGGTGGGCCCTTCCACCCCTCCTCAAGGAGCCAAGCACCTTCCCATCTCCGCTGCCTCCACCACACTTAAGATGACAGCCTGATGCTGTCAATGAATAGGGAGCTCTGTACCTTCAAAGGCATTCCTCAAGGAGAAAACCCCTAGTGATTTCTTCAGCTATCAGAAAGGGTAATGGGGCTGGTGCCAGTGGGACTCCCAGCCTAGGCAGTAGCCTTCATTGTCTTGATGCAAAATATAGATCAGTCAACCAGGAGTTGGTTAAGGGACAGTTTCTTTGGAAAGAAACTCATGCCCTCTTTCTTAATGGGGAAGCACATGGAAATAGGCCCAGCCGGTAAATCCTTTGATCAGACTGGAAAGGAGGAGGGGCTCTTATGCATAGCTTTGGAGCTTGGGCGCCAGAGCCAGAATGGTGTCCCTGGGACAGAGGGCCAAGGCCAAAGACAGGTGTCCAGAATGAGTCATTATCAAGTGTGTTGGAGGTCGGTGTCAGTTGCAAGTTCCAGAGGGCGCTCTGCACTTGGACATGGGAAGTACCCATTGTCAGCTCCTGTCTACCCTGGGCACCAGGTGCAGCAAAGGTCTGGCCATGGACCTGGCCATGGGTCAGAATGGGCATGGCAGCCACACAGGGCGAGGGAGAGGTCCCTAGACTCTTCCTGGCAGAGGCCAGAATGCAGACTGGAAGTCAAGTTGCTTGCAGGGCCCCGGCCGAGGGGACGACAGGGGGTTAAAGACCTGATCAATCAACGTGCACAGTTAGGCTGAGTCCTGGGCGCTGGTGAAGACCTGGAGGCCGAAGGGAGCTTGGGGCTGCTCTGGGGCTGGTTGGCAGCGGCTAGGTTCCAGCTCCCGGGTGGCCTCACCCTCAGCCCACGTCTCGCTTTCCAGTCTCAGTCTGCCAGCGCCTGAACCCAGATGACCAACGTGTCACACCAGCTGGTGGCCAGGCAGTGTGTTCCGACAGACTTTGACACCCACACAGCTGGTGGTTTGGGGGAAATCTCTGGTTAGAGATGTGTAAGGGGGTAGCTGTTGGTAGACTCATCACTTGTCTACTGATTGTAGCTCTGACAAGAGAAGATGCCTTCCCCTCCTTTGGCCCTTCAACGGCCCAGCAGGAGGCCCCCTGCTCACCCAGCCTGAGCAAAGCCAAGAACTGAAGCAATTAGCCAGATTATTCAGGCAGAAGTCCCACACTGCAGCTGCTGAGACAGGGAAAATGATAGTGGCACCTTCCCTTCAGAAATCCTACCTCCTCTGTTTCAGTTGCTTTTTGAAAAACAAAAAACAAAAACCAAAACCCCCAGACCTATTGGGTTGAAGTTACTCTGGAGTTTGACTCTGCTGGGCTCTCACTGTGCTCCCCGCAGAATTACACACGGGCCGCAGCCTTCCCCACCCCTCCCAGGATGATTGCAGCATTGAGTTAAAATTGAACAGATTAGTAAATAGACTTCCATCTTTGTCCTACACAATAAAGAACACCCAAGAGAGCACAGGAAAAAGGATTACTGGATACAAAACCCAATCAATCCATTCCGGGGTGAAGGAGTTTCTGCTAGGACAGTGAAGGAGTGCCAGCCAACACCTGGAGGAGAGGTGCGGTGGCAAGTGCAGAGGGCCTCCTGGGGACCTCGGCTTACCCCTCCATGAGCAGATGTTCCCGCTGATCCCTGTTCCTCTCTTCCCTGAGGAGCAGCAGACTGACCCATCCTCAGCAATATCCACACTGCCCTGAGCCCATGCTGACCTCCCCACTTCCCTGGTCCTGGGTGAGTGCCCCCAGCCAGTGAGGCGTGGGCTCAGGCTGTTTATCTGGGCCTCCTGTGTCCATGGAGCCATGCCTTCCTTCTCTTCCCCCTGTGTGCCTGGCCTGCACACTGGCCTCTGCCTTGGGTCTCTGTAATGTCTTTTGCGTGCCCCAGGGCATCTAGACAAATGTCCAGCACGGACTGATTTTCTTTTTTGGATGATGGAGGGGCATACATGAATAGACGACTGCTCTGTGTCCCTGTCAAGCCCCAGTAAGGGGGTGATCATTACATTCCAAGCAGGTAGCAAGAGTGCTGGGCTTCGAAATCCATCCTAGGCACATAGGATCCTGGGCTGATGGCAGCATGACTAAGCCGGCATCCACTTGCCTGTGGGCTTCTCACCCAGGCTGGGTTGGGGTGGGGTGGGCTCAGGGCCTGAGTGGGCAAAGCCTGCTGGGTTATCTGAGTCTAAAGAGAAATAGGAAGGCGGTGGGCAGGAAGGAACAGACAGCAGGCTGCCGGCCGATTATACAAGTGTGATCCCGTGGATCATAGTCAGGACGTGAGCCAGTGTCAGCCACTCTTCCCATGACAGCCTTTGCCAACACTTACTTCATGTCATACCCTCATGACACGAAGGAGTCATCCCAGATTCCCTCCTGCTTATAGCTCGACAGACTGCGTTGGTTGAATTTATTTCCAGTCATCTTTTTGTTTGCTAATTCTGGAGGTGTCCATTTGCTGGTACAAAAATACAAATCCTTTTACTAGCATGATCAAATTTAGCTCAATATGACAATCACCAGCTTGATGCAAGCATTTCCTATTTGTAATCTACAAGGTCTCATAAAGAATTCATTTGAAAGCACGTCGTGTCTTTGGAGTTAGGTGTTGAGCCTGAGCACGTGCCCCTAATGCCCGTGTGACCTCCGCACTGGCATGGCCAGCAGGGTACAAACAGGAAGAGAACACCATGTCAGCCTAGCAACATGGGGACTGGTCCACAGCCTAGACATTGTGCTGGCTGGAACCAACTCCCTCGTGCTTTCAGCCTTTGGCTCTCAGACCCTGGTCTCTAGCCTCTGACACTCACACCTGCTCTGAGCCCTGCAGCTGGGTGGTTCCTCCCATCTGGGTGTGTGAGTGTGTGTTTCAGGATTCAGCTTTGGCTTGGTTCTCAGCTTTGTACAGTCTTTTGGTCTTGATGTCCTTAGGTCTCAGGTAAGACACCCCATTCTCCTCTTACATTCACTACACGATAAGAACTACTCAGAGCCTTTCTCTGTCTATGGCCCTTCTGGGCCATTGGAATGGCAGAGAGAGCACAGACACGGGAGTTGAATGAGCATGACTTTGAAGCAAGACTGTGCCTCCTTATCACCTTAGGGATGGGGGCACAGTACTTTGCGCCCATGGGCATTAAGAAATGCTATGCCTAAACAGATGACCCTGCTGTTCTGCTGTCAGGGTTTCACCCTAGTGGGTAAGGGGATTGGGAAGGATGGATTCTTGGTTTTCTTTACCAGAAATAATGGACACCTACTGCTTTTGCCAACCATGTCTTGTAACATCTCATGATTCTGTGGGTTGACTGGGCTCAATGGGGTGGCTCTGGTACGCCTGGTATTGTCTGGGCTTCAGTGACCTGAAGCTTGATCTGGCTGGGAGGTCCCAGGTGCTCACTGACATGCCCATAGCTGGTCCTGGCTGGGGGCTGCACACTCATGGGGGCTGGGCAGCCTAGCACCGGGCTGTCATCCACAAGGCCCATCTAGGTGGTGTAGGCTCCTCATAGCACGATGCCTGAGTTCCAGGTGGGAGCATCCCAGTGCCTGAAAGCAGAAGTTGCAAGTCTCTTAAGCCCAGCCTTGTAGTAAAACAGCACCATGTCTGCTACATTTTATCAGCCAAAACGCGTCAAAACCAGTTAGAATTCATGGGGAGGAAAAATAATCTCTATCTCTCAATTGCAGGCAAGCCAAAGAAGTTTGGAGCCTTCTGTCTACCACACCTTCATTTGGAAAACTGCATGGTGGGGCTGCCAGTCAGAGGTCTAGCTATCAGAGGTCTAGCCCCCTAGCCATAAGAATGGACAACTGATCCAGGTCTAGACAGTCAAAACTCCCTGTCCATACGTCCATCCCTATGAGCTCTGCCATGATGGTTGGCTCAAGAATGGGCATGTGAACCAAGTTGAGTCACCCACACTTCTTTGGGATCTAATATATGAACAACAGAAGAGACAAGGTTCCCTTTTTACTGTGGGGTTGGGTCACTGGGATGATGTAAGCCTGAAGTTACCTGCAGCCAGAGTGCACCTCGAAGCCATCCATCATAGAAGCTCATTTGCCTAAGGCAACAGTGAAGCAAATTTTCAGAAAATAGTAGGATAGAGAGAAAGGGGTTGGAGAGAGCTGGTGAGAGAATGGTCAAGATAAAGAGGAAAATGAAAACAGTGATGACAAAGTCATCATTTGTTGAGACCTGGAGTCCCCAGACTTCCAGATCTGTAAAGCCAAGAAATTCTCAATTTCACTAAAGCTAGTTTGAGTTAGTTTCTATCACCTATGATCAAAAGGGTTCTGGCTAAGAGGAAGCCACTCATTAAGTTTTGATTTTGCATCTAGAAATGATAGCAATTGTAGCCACGATATACTGAGCTTCTATCCAGTGCCAGGAGCTGTGCTGGGAATGTTCCAGACTTTTCTTCAGTTAGTGTTCATCAGAACCCTGAAGAGCATGGGTACAATAGGACCCATTTTACAGATAAGGAAACTGAAGCTCAGAGAGCTTCAGATCTTACTCAGTAAGTAAATGGTGTAGCCTATGCTTCCAATGTTTTGAACAACCAAACCTTTATTCTGCCCACTCCTCTGTATAGCCCCTAGGTTGGGTATGCGGATCAGCCAGACAAGGTCTGGTTAAAGTCGGCATGGTTTTTGGGACAAATGAGCCAACAGTACAAGGCCATTGTGAAAAAAGGTGGATCTCTTGGTCCCTGTAAATTCTCCTTCTCTGGGCCCCCCTTCAGAATCACTAATTCATGGACAGAGTACAGCAAAAAGAGGTCATAGATAATTCTCACATTTTAAGAAAGGTGTGTCTCTTTATATTTCTGGGCCTAACAAACCACAGTTGATGAGGAAGGGGAGAGGAAGTATGGCTCCAGGGGGAACTCACCAGACTCTGCCCAAGTTCCCGGGTCTCCTGCTCTGTGTTCTCAGCTCTCCTGCGGGAGTCACGTCCCATCTGTTGTTTGCAAGTTACTCCGACAATCATCTACCAGATGGGTGTCTAACAAGGAGTATGCATCACAGAGCAGATTAGGGCAGTTTTGGGATTGGACTGTTTGCCAAATGCAAAAACAAGTTCGTTACCCTTGTCTCCAACATTTATTCTAATACCCACTACCCACAGGGGTCAACTCGAGGCCAAGATGCTGGAGGTGTCAATTGTCTGTGTATGAGGAGCGTCATGCATTTCAGTACCATTTACTGGGTACCTACAATGCACCAGATTTGACCAGCAGTGAATTTCTGATGCTGCTTCTTTTATCAGGGGTTTATTATCCAAAATCTCATCCCTAGGCTGCCTGCCCTCTGGCCCTAGGCAAAGAAAGCTGCAGAGTTCAATTTGCTTCCTGATGGAAATGGGCTTGAGGGCTTCATGAAATATAGAAACAAACACACACCTGATGCGTGCAGCATACCTTTTCCTGTCATTCTCGACTCTGCCTGGGCTTTGCTCAGCCCATCCAGACTGAGGCAGCTTTTAAAATGACACCTGCCAGACCTGAGATCCCAGAGATGCCGTAGGTGCCCTAAAGCCCCACTGGCAGGGCGGGCTCCCAGGCGCAGGAAATGATTCTCTAACTAAATGATGCTCTAACTCTCCTGCTTCCCCTCCCCCATTTCATAGCCTGGGTACGGGGATGGTCTCCTTCACTCCAGATTCTCTCACTGCCCTTCAGGATAAACTTCAGGACTCAGGGGAACTGGAGCAACTCTGACTCTCCAAGAGATGCTAAAATTCACAAAAGACATTAGCCGTAGCTGACCATGGGAGAGAACTCTCCCCATTTGGGTAACAAGAGTAGGGACCAACCTTCTCTTTCAAGGAAAAGGGTCCTTTCTGGGCAATCTGGGAAAGTAGTTTTTGGACCTACTGTAATGCTGGACTTCTTCCAGATTCCAGTGGCCCTTCCGCTGGTGCTAGATTGTGTTTTTAGGTCTTTCCTATATCTCTCAGTACATGCAATGCATCCAAACTCTGGAGGCTACCCTTCACCCCTTCTCATCCCATCCTCTTTGGACTAGAATCCTTTGGCTGAACTTGAGCTTCTCCCATACCCCCAGACATACAATTTCAAGGATCACAGCCATTTCTCTACTGTCCTCGAAGATTCCCTCCTGCTGTCTCAGATGGTTGCCCTAGGCTGTGCAGGACCTCCCTCAGTGCCTCTGTCCCACTGCACAAGCCCCTGCTGACCCCCACCTGCTCCCTGCTAGGGCTGTCACACATGCCAGTCAGGAAGGGGAGTCAAAACTCAGGAGTCTCCTTCTCTATGCCAAACTGTCCCCAACAATGAAGCCTTTGCTTCATTGGGGCAGAGGTTAGGGCAAGCCAGGAATGAGGACGTGCAGATTAGGGGGAAGGGTTCAGGGCCGAGAGAGAGAATGGGCCAAATGAACCCTCAGGGTGGGTCTATAGAGCAACCATACTGCAGGGAAATGCACCAGGAAGGAAAGAAGGTCAAGTGGATGGTGGGAGCAGCCTCAGAAGGGCTGTGCCTGCAACTGGAGTAGGTGCATGTGGGTAGGGCAGGGGGCACAGAGAAGAGATGTGGTAGTGGGCTGAGCAAGGTTCACTGTCATCTGTGTTGGGGAGTTTGCTCCAGGAGGCAGCGGGGCTAGGACTCGAGGAGTGAGGTTGGGCCCAGCAGTCACAGCTCAGCTACTTCATTCCAAGAGGGGCTCTCTCTTCCCTTCCTCTTTAGAAGCCCTGTACAATACCAAAACACAGTGTTGCTGCCAACTCCCTTGGCCTGAGCTTGTGCTTCTCAAAGATATTAGTGGGAGATACCTCTGCAGGCCTGTAGGATGGCCTTTTTCTTCCACATCAAGGATCACACCATGGATCTGGTGGGAGGGCCCCGAAACGCCCAGAGGTGATCCTGCCTCCTCTCTGCACAGAGCTCAGACACTCTGCTGCTTCCTGCAGGCGGCATCTGGCTCCAGAACTCCCAGGAGAGGAATGAAGACTCCCGGCCCTGTCCACCGCCTCCCACCATGTCCACTTTTTGTCGCCCCAGCCTTTTTTGCACTCCTGAAGCTTCATTCATTATTCATTCATCCAACAAATGTGGTTCATACATTCTAACGATGCAGTGGGGCCACAGCAATGAACAAGTCAGACAAGGTCCCTTCCTTATGGAGCTTGCTGACCCATTTGGAGCAGACAATTCATTCCCGAAAGCATAAAGGACAAGGACTCTGGTGACAGAGCACAGGGGCTCCAGGAGCACCTGGCTGGGGCCTGTCTTTGTTTCTTAGGGCTGCTGTAACAAATTATCACAATTTGGGACAGAAGAGCAGCAATGCAGTCTCTCATTGTTCTGGAGGCCAGAAGTTCGAAATCAGGCTGTTGGCCAGGCTACGTTCCCTGGGAAGGCTCTCGGAGAGGCTCCTTTTGTGTCTTCTTAGTGTCTGGTGGTGGCTGGCCATCCCTGGTATTCCCTGGCTCCCAGCTGCCCCCTCCCTCTGTCACCACATGGCCTCCTCCTTCTGCATCTCTGTCCACATTTCCCTTTTCTTAGAAGGACACCACGCATCCGGTTAGGGTCCATCCCACTCTAGTGTAACCTCATCTTAACTTGACTATATCTACAAAGACTCTTTCCAAATAAGGTCACATTCAAGGGTGCTGGGGATTTTAGGATTTGAACATACTGTAGGGGACACAACTCAACTCATGACAGGACCCTTAATATGGACTTGGAACATCAGGGCAGGCTTCCTGGAGGAAGTGAAATTCGTCTTTGAAAGCAAGTAGGACTTAGCCAGGTCAAGAAGGAGGAGGGACAAACCTATGTGAAATCCAGGGTCAGGAGAGGGTTTGGAGCACTAAAGCTGTAGAGGACATGCCATTTGGCTGGGGAAGTTGGAGTCACCCAGATGGACATCGACAAGGGCTGTCTGATGCAGGAACCTATGGCACAGGTTAAGGGTTTGGATCCTGTCCTCAGGTAAATGGGAAGTCACTGAAAAGTTATGCAAGAGACTGACATGGTCATATTTACATTAAAAAGTCATCACTCTTGGGGCTGCATGGGGAATTGATGGGAGAGGGGTAGCCTGGGGGAGGGGACAAGGGGCAGGGAGAAAGTCCGAGGTAATGAAGACATTGACTTGGACTATGGCCTGGACACAGGAAATAAAGAGAAACGGACAGCATGGGGAGGTATTTACAACAAGACTGTATGATGCAAGGCATGAGAGGGAATGAAAGAGAAAGCCAAACAAGGATTTCAGGCAGGCCTCTAGCCCAGGAGACTTCCAGAGAGGCTAGATCATACTTCCCAGGGGAGCTGATGCCAAGAAGGAGGGGGACCTCCACATAAAAAATGCACATAGATGTATCAGGCTTTGATGTAAAACGCACACAGCATTTACACAGTGTGGAGCAAAATGCCCAGAGGGCAAGGGTCCTGTCTGCCTTCAAAGAAAACTGTAGTTAGGTTTCTACCAACATGGAGAAAGCATAAATTGTGATCTTATTTGGAGGAAGAAAGCTTCAAAGGGGAATGGTCCAGTGCAGTGTACTGCCTTTAAGACAGGGGCAGGACAGGGACTCTGAATGGGCAGGTAAGGAATAGTAAGAAGGGGCTCTGGGTCTCCATTCCATCTGACCTTTCTCTGGTCTCTTGAGTTCATAACATCCTTCTATCTCCTCTGCTCTCCTCCACCCCATTTTCTGGATTGATGATGATTTTTATGACCCCCACCAATGGCCTGAGCTGGCTGTTCCTGGATTACAGTGTGTAGGCCTGTACGGCTCCTGGGAAGCTGTCAGCAGGCCTCCCAACCTTGTCCCAAGAACTCACTGCGGTCCCACTGGTGGCCCTAGCAGCTGCTGATCCAGGGCCTCTCCCAACAGAAAGCTGACCAAGAAACATGGAAATGAAGCTTCATTTTCCATTCGGAGAACTGGAGAAAATCTGCTGTTTATGAAGCCAAGCACTGTGCTGAACCCTTTGCAAACATAGTCTCATTTAATCTCCAGACCAAAGTATTGTTATTTCCATTTGACAGATGAAGAGATGGATGGAGGTTTGGAGAGTGAAGTGACCTTCCAACAGCCACATGACTTGTCCAAGGTCACACAATTAGTTTGTGGCAAAGTCAAGACTGAAACCCAGGACTGTCTGATTCTGAAGCCTGGGCCCCCCACCTCTCCATTCCCTGCCTCCCTGCACCTGACTGTGGCCCCTCCCACAGGGATCTTTGTGGCCCTTGTCCTCCATGATCCCCCCTATTTTAAGTAGGATGGTCCCACCCCCAAACCACCTCCCTGTAGACTCACTGGAGATGAAAAACAAACAAACAACAGATCTCAGATATGGAAATTATGTTTATTACATTCATTACCATAAGAAGTCTGTGCCAGGCCTTCCCTTGTTTTATGGGCTTTTTCCCACTTTATCCTCAGTCCTCAATCCCTTCTCCTCCCCTTGGTATTCACTCCTGTGTGTTTTGATATATGGCCTAACAGACTCATGGATCCTTGTTAAAATATAACGTTGCTTTGTGGTGTGTATGTGTTTTTAATTTACACTAATGGTATTGTGCCATAAATCTTATTCTGTTTCTTACTTTTTTTTCATTCTGCACTGCGTTCTAAAGATCTATTCCTGTTGCTCTTTATATAGCTAGCTCCCTGCTTCAGGTACATCCACCCCCTTTCTCTTGTCCATCCTGCCAGGCTTCAGCTGACCAGAAGCAGCGCCAGGATGCTCATTCTGGTACACGTGTCTCATGGATCTGGTCAGGAGCATCTCAGGCTCTAAACCCAGGAGAGGACTGGTGGGTTATAGACTTTACATGACTTAGTTTTGGTGAATATTTCCATAACACTTTCCAGAATGTCTCTACAAATTTATGCGGTCACTAACAAGGGTTCTAGCTCCCTATCTTTTCTCTTACCCTTGGTTTCATTTGCCTTTCTGAATGTGTAACTCCTTTGAGATTGTGGTCACTAACAAGGGTTCCAGCTCTCTAACTTTTCTCTAACCCTTGGTTTCATCCACCTTTCTAAATGTGTATCTCCCTTGAGACTGGCTGGCCACCAAGGGAAGGGATCACAAGACCACAGGACTCAGCCAGTTGCCTACCTCAGGATGGGCTGCTGGCCTCTAGAAGTGTCCATGCACTGGCCTGCCACTGCCTGCCCTGTGGCATCTGTGAATGTCCTGAGTTACCTTGCCTTGTTTAACAAGAGCCACGATCAGACTGGGTGGAACTCGGAACTGGGGGTGTGGTCTGGTGTTCTTGTGTCTGGGGATATGCCCACCATATTGGTCCTCTTCCTGGCCCTCACTAAGTTGGCTGCCAATGTAACTAGACTCCTCATTTCTAGTGCCAGTCCTTCAAGGCCAGACTTACTGCTGCCTCAGTTTCCCTAGCCCTCTTGATCTCAGCTACTTATTCCCTCCAACACCACCACCACCAACATACCTAGGGAGCAATCCTAGCACACTCTCCTCCCTATGACAGGTGATTATTTGCATAAGTAACAGAATGACCTGCTAAGGGACATGATTTTAGCTTTTATCTGCTGTGCAAAGACATTTCCCTGGAGGAGACTCAGAGAAAGGAATAGTTCTCCTTTACCCTGGGAAGCATAGAACGCGCCCTTGTGTTTCTCAGGTTATGTTTATTCCTGGTTGGCCATGAAGTTCCACTGACGAGTGGAGAAGTGGGTAAGTCCTCCGTGTCTCAGATTTGATAACAGACATGGCCTGAGCCTGAGAGACTTTCTAGGGCCAATGGTAGATTCTTGAGAACCAGCTCAGGAATCTACATGGGAATCATGTGGAAGAGGAAGAGAAACCAAAGAAGCTGACCTTTAGGAAAAGAACAGATGAAGCAGAAGAGCAGGGAGAAGCAGAGACCAAAGACCGTCAGGAATCTGAGAGCAGAAATAGAAATGAGAAGGGTCCTGCTTGACTCCTATATTGGTTAATATAGGAGTTTATATTTATATTTATATATATATCTATATTTGCTCCCAGACACTGTGTAACAAACAACCACAAAGTCTCTCTGTCATGGGCCGAGTATTCCTGTAGCCTATGGCTCTTTCGGTCAGCTGGGATGGGCAGATCTAGGGTGGGCTCAGTTGATACTGGCTCAGCTTCCTATGTCCCTCATTTCCCCCCTGGGACTAAGGGGCTGGCCCAGGCATGTTGTTTTCATGACTGTGGCAAAACACAAGACAGCAAGTCCAATCATGCTTGGGGAAGCTTCAGGCACACAGTGCTTGTCCTGATTTCATTGGCCAAAGCAAGTCACATGGCAAAGGGCATGCAATAAGGGAAAGGTGAAGATTTGGGGTCATCAGTGCACTCTTCCCTGCAAACTTCCAGTTCCTGCAAGAGCTACTTGTACTTCCTGTAGTTTAGTTCATGAGCAGGGCTTTTCTCCCTGACAGCCAAACAAATCCCAGTCAAGGTGGGGTGTCAGGATATAGCTTAGGTGACTAGTTTGACTTCTCTTTGCATCTTTCTTATGGCTGAGGGCATGGGACCAGAAGACACATTAGACTCCTGAAGAGGAGAAACTAAAGGATTTAACCAGATAGGAAGAGATGATCAAGAAATCAGGGCTGTCTCTGGCAACTTGCCCAAGTCCCCACTCTACCAGAGGAGGCTGGTAGACTCCACTCCTCCTCGCAGGGCTGCTTTTGGTGAGATTGTCTACGGAGGTGGGGTATGGTGGACACAGGGGCAGGGCTTCCGGGCAAGGTGGTTCTAAGCATCAGGTGGAGTGTCAGACTGAGAGGTGTCTCTGGGCCAGCATGAGGCTTCCAAGAGCATGTTTGTCTCAAGGAAGGAAGAGAGCCTGGTGTGAAATTAGGCCCAGGGGTCAGAATCCATCTGATCAGGTTGCAAGTCAGCTTAAGGCCCAAGACTGAGAGAGAACTGGGGTAAGAGCCAGGGACCACACCAGTGATAGAGGGCAGTCCCGCCAAAGGATAAAGCAGTGAGAAAGGCTCTGGCTCCATGTTTCCATGGGTGCCTGAAGATTTACCTGCCCAGGCTTAAGAAATGGGGCAGATGATGATTCCCAAACCCAGGGAAGTTCCTTTCAGACAGAGCTCCTATTGGTACAGGGCTATGGGATGAAGCCTTCAAATGTGTGTGTGTGTGTGTGTGTGTAGTTTTGTCATTGTACTTCAATGGGCCTAGCACATGTAGGTACAATAGAAGCAATAACCAGAAACTCAGAAATTTAGGCAAGAGCTTTCTCTCCCTTCCTCCACCTTCTAGGAAGATGGGAGCAGTCTGGGCTGCCCCAGCTGCCTGCTAATGCTGCTTCAGAGTTATTGGTGGTCCCAGGGGCCTTATCCCTCACTTACAACAACTGCTCAGTAGCCAGATCCTTGGGACGTTTATAGGTGATGAGGATGTATGACCCAGAACAAGTTTGACTCCCTGACCCCCCATTGAACTGGCAACAGAAGAAGTGAAATCAATTCTGGTAACCTGAGCAGCAGGAGAAAGCCGACAAGAATAACGGGAAACTGTCAAGGTCATTTTCTCACCCGCACAACAGGGAAGAGGAGAAAAAACGAGCCAATAACAACACAATGATTGTGTATTGATGTCCACTATGTAGCAGATCTTGCGCTGAGTAACGGGATATGAAAGTGCATGAGGGGTGGTCCCTGAACTTGTCCTGGTCTAGTTGACATTGAAGGGGCACACATAAACACATAAATAAAACATGCCAGCGGGGGAGAAAAGGCAGAGTGCTGTTTGAGCCTAGGTGAGACAAGAGCAGTCAGCTCAATCAGAGAGTGTATACCTGTCAGCACAAGCCAGGTTATGCTGCGGTAACAAACAACCCCCATATGTTGGTGGTTTCGAGCAAAGGTCTCTTCTCCACAGTGGGTTGGTGGGGCTCTTTGGTACCCATGATCTTTTCTACTCTGGGACCCAGGTTATCAGAGAAGCCACTATCTGGAATGTTGCTACTTGCCATGTCACAGGGAGAGATAGTTCCTAGAAAGTGTTATATGGCAAGCAGGTGCTCAGGCCCAGAAGGGACACATGTCATCCTGCTCAAGACTCACTGTCCAGAATTTGTCACAGGGCCTCAAGGACAAGAAGTCTGAAAATTCAATCCTACTGTGTTCTGGCATGTAGGAACAATGGCATAGCTGATGAACACCACTCACGATTGCCACGGAATGTTGGAACTACTTCACAGAGGAGGAGGCACTTGAGATAGGGCTTAGAGAAGTAGACAACGAGGCAGAGACTAGGGACGGGCATTCCAGGCTGCTAGGCTTCATGGAGATGTAAAACTGTGAAGTGTGCTCCAGGAACCCTGGGGACACAGTGAAACTGGAGCCTGCGGTGGTGGGTGGTGGAGGGAGATGAAGGTGAGGGGGCCTCGGTATGAAGCTTCCTGTGAGTCTTGCTTGGGGATTAGGCGTTTATCCTCCAGCAATGTGCAGGCAGCAGGCATCGTTCGGCAGCCCAGTGCTGGGATGCTTAAAAGGGAAATACCCAGGAGGATTTGGGGAGAGCTATATTGGGCACTGAGTTTCCCAGGCAGGGGCCTGCAGTCAGCTGGCCTCAGCCTTCATTGTCTTTGTTTCCCTGGATAATGCTTTTTATAACTCTGTAATATCCAACACTCACTTTTTTATTATAAGATTTTTAAAACCTGCTGTTTGGACTGGGGTGCAGTTAGACTGTCTGAGCTGGGATCCTCAGGGTGAATGGAATTGTGGTTTTTGTTGTACTTTGGAGACAACACATATGAGTGATCTCACGGATGCCAAGAGCTTGGGTGGGAGCTCCTGGCTTACCAGAGGTCGTTTCCAGCTAGAGCTCTATATCACAAGTCACCACAAGGCAAGAGTGAGCAGTACGAGTCTGTGGTCAGACTCCTGAGGACGAACATCTCTGGAGAGGATATACAGCTGCATTTTCAAGTTGCTGCCTCCCATTTCTCTAGATAATTCCCCTGTCACCATCAAGGCAGGAGCTGGATGGGAGGGAATTTTGAAAGAAGTTGCGATGCAGGAAGGGCTGAGCCTAAAATACCTTTGTTAAGTTGAGTGCCTAGAGACACGTTTGAGCCTTGTGCTGAGAGGAAAGTACATTCACAGATGGCGCCCCTGTGGGGGAGCCCTTATCACCCTCCCTGTCCTCTGCTTGCCCAGAGAGGAGAAGATTTCCTTCCAGATCCCGGAGATGAGTAAGTATTGGAGAAAAATCTCCCAGTTTCTCTCTTTCTTGCATCATTGTGCTCCCTCGTAACTGTGTCCTTTCTGGCATGACATGTGTGAAGCTGCCACCCACAGGTAGAATTTCTCCTTCCTCGGGGAAGCCCTAGCTGCTCTGAAGCCCTTTCAACTGATTAAGTCAGGCTCACCCAGGTTCACTGGGCTGATCTCTCTTACGTCTAGTCAACTGATTATAGACTTGAATCACGTCCACAAATTACCTTCACAGCAACACCTCCACTACCATCTGGTTGGAGAACTGGGGATTTTAATCCTAGCCAAACTAACACATACGACTGATTATCTCAAAGGGCTTTATCTATATTTCTTATACCAGAGACTGATATTTCAGAACATTCCCGGGAGAGGTCTGCACATCCTTTGGCTTTGCTTGTCAGTGGCCACAAGTTCCAGAATGAGTTTTCATCCAGTGCCAGCTAAGTAAGGAGGAGCCTGGCTGCGGCATCATGAACGGTGAGTTAGGAGTCTACCCAGAGGTCCGAAAGAGGGAGCTACATTGCCTTCAGGCAAAAGCTCTGAAGAACTGAGGGCCCACATTGCTTCAGGTGTAACACGGGGATCCTGATACATACTTCAGAAGATGTTTCTGAGGATTCAATAAGCCGGCAGTGACTTGTAAGTGGTCACGTGCCCCAGGGATGTACCAGCTTCATGTTCATACAGATGAGAAAATAATTCCTAAGGACCAGGCACCAGTTCTCAATGTCTTTCCCGGTCAGACTGGTGGTCCTCATCTATTATCAGACATCTGTAGCTGTAATCTATGCTAGAGTCCAACAACATAATAACAAAGCTTAGCTTTAAAAAGCACGGACCGGTATTCTAGAAAGTTATGTGAAGCTATTTCAAGAAGTGTGGTAGAAATGACATTTATGTGACTCGTTTTGTACATAATCTGGGAAAACGCCCACTTATCTTCTCACGTCTAACTGAAATGTCACCTCCTTGGTGAGGGTTTGTCCTCATCTCCCCAGGCCTGGTTCTGGGCTTCATCCGAGGATGACCACTGCTGATGGGCGTCCAAACACAGACTCGACTCCTCGCTGCCTGCCTCGGCTGCCTCCACCTCCCGCTCACCTTCATGCGCATCCAACACCCATGTTCCCACGTGCCAGCGTATTTTGAATCCCACTTCTTTTGATGAGAGTGTCTGGAAACCTATTCCCACCATGCCTGATGTCTGTCATCCCTGAGGAATGGAGTTCTGGTATGCAGGGTAATGTCAAGACCACCCCCGGTGGCTGGTGTACCATATTTTAGGCACTGGATTGAATGCTTCATGTGGGGTTTTATTTCTTTTGTTCTTTCACACAATACTAACAGCAACTGACATTTATATACTGATCTACACACTACTGATCTATATTTCAGGTAACTTTCTTAAAACTTGCCACATTTATGTCACCTTCATAATAAATCTACAGATGGGTACTATTATCATTCCATTGAATAGGTGGCAAAATTGAGCTTAAAGTTCTTGCCCAAAGTGAGCAATAGTCAAGTTCATCTAATGCCACAGCTGGTGTCCTTAAGCACTACCTTGTATTGCCTCCATTAAAACAGTTTAGAAATTCCTGTTTCTATATCAGTCTCTGCCACTCCCCCACACAAACATACACGTGTGTGCATGCACACACACATGCACATGCACAAGCCATTCCAGCCCCTAAGATATTGCTGTTAGTTTGGAGTTTGGGGTGGCCCAGACCTGGTGATCTGGGCCCCTCCTGCTCTCCTCGCTTAGCTGCACCTCCCACCCCCCATCAGCCCTCCAGGAGCCACAGCATCCCAGAGATTCCTCACGCGCCCATGACATTGGCCCAGGCTTCTATTCTCCCTTTCACTTCACTGTACTGTCTTTATCTGATCGTTTCTACATCTCTTCACTGACCTGTGAACTCGTTTAGGGAAGAGAGTGCATCTCCACATTTCTCTCCTCAGATCCTGACTCAGAGGAAGGAACGACAGAGTGAGTCAACTGGCAGCAACCCCTTCTTTGGTACAGGGTGGGGAAAAAAAAAAAAAACTGATGGAAAAGGTGAAGGGGGACCTGAGGGGGCTGGAGGTGCCCATACCTGCTGGCTGGGTAGAGCTGGACAGCAGAGTCCGCCACCCCACTGGGAGCTGGAGGCACTTGGGGGCCCAAAGAACTCACCCTAGGACCCCTGCTCTGCCAGTCAGGGGTACGATGAGACGTGGTTGACGGCACTCCCACTTTTGCTCAGGTATCACCGTCTGATTTCTCTGCCATTCTCATTTATTGAAATTCACTGCTATCTCTCAGGAAAGAATGATTTAAAAATGCCAACAGAGCCACCCAAGATAGCTTGGAGGAAGGGAGTGTGGAAAGGAGAATGAAAGGAAGGAAGGAGAGGGCACAAGAGGGAAGGAGAAAGAAGGGTGAGAGGAGACGATGGGGCAGAAAGCAGAAACAGGGGAGGCGAGGAAGGGAGTGGTTCAAAGCAGCCTTCAAGAAGCGGTTGAAACCGACAATCACACGTGAGTGGATGCTAATCTCATCTCCACCATCTGTCTCCAGAGTCTCAGTTTTGCCTTCTGTACAACGGGCTGTAAAACATCTTGCCCCATTCTAAACGCTGACGTGGAGGACTCAGGTATGATCTCAAGGATGTGGTGGTTCCTCAACGCCTCCCTCCCTCCCAAGAAGGCCACGAATCTTATGTCTTTTGCTGGATGTGAGAAAGCTTTGCCCAGATAGAGAGTCACTCACCAGACTTCTGGGGGGGCTGTGGAAGGTCCATCAGCCTTACGTGGCTCTTGCTTTGGGAGTGATGGGCACAGGACTCATAGGACCCCAAGTCCTAGGGGCTGCATGTAAGGGTAAGGGTCTCTCAGCCGGAGAAGCAGCTCTGAATGACCACAAGTCTCAAGGGGATGCCGTTTGGTGTCTTAAAGATTATTGAGAATCCTAAAGGGCTTTGTTATGTGCATTACATTTATTACATTTACTGTGTCAGAAATTAAAGTTGAGAGCATTTTAGGACACCAGAATACACAGGCACATACCCCCTCCGCTCTCGGAGTGGTGACATCATCAAACATTCCGTAGGTGCTGGAGAACTCTGCTGTACATTTCGGAGGGAAAGGCAAACAGCATCTTAGCATGGTCATGAAGAGGTTTTTTTGTTTTTCTAAGATTTACTTATTTATTAGAGAGAGAGAGAGGGAGAGAACAGAATTGTGGGGTATGGGCAAAGGAGGAAGCAGGCTCCCTGCTAAGCCATGAGCCTGATGTGAGTTTCGATCCCAGGACCCTACGATCATGACCTGAGCCGAAGGCAGACGCTTCACCGACTGAGCCACCCAGGTGCCCCTGAAGAGTTTTGAACTCATGGATACCCTGGAAAGGTCTCAGGTCCTCCAAGGGTCCCTGGACTCCACTTTGAGATCCTCTGACCTACACACTGGATGCTGTATTTGATAGAATTCCTACTGTAATTACTCCAGCTCCCAGACAAGACTCTAAAATGCCACACAGCAGAATCACCATTGGATTTCTTAGGCTAGGGGTGTCCATAGAGGTGCAGACAACTCAGGAGGGCTCACCCAGCCAGAGGAGCAAAACCAGAGGGACACAGGAAGAAGAATGGGCAGGAATTTGCAGAAAGCACAGGGAAGGCCCTGGATCCATGTGAGCTGTGCAGTTTGGGAGCTTGGACCCCCTTTGTGTAAATCTGCCAGAAGCAGAAAGACCCCATGTGCCATTGAGGTCCCAGCTTCTTGTTGCTACTCTACTCGGTGGCTTGCCCCTTCCAGCAGCCTGTGTCCCTGGGCCATGAGGTCAGTGTCTGCCCTCAAAGCTCCACTCCCCTCCCTTTCCCTGTGCTGGAGGAAACAAGAAGAGGCTGCAATCAAAATGAAATGTCAAATTTTTTTAAAACCAGAGGAATAGCTGTAATTTGCAAGGAGACAGAATGCAATTAGCATACACTTGTCAGAATGGGAGCCGATATTGTGAGCCCCATGTAAGACTGGGGCTGATTCCTGCGATTGCATTTGCATCCTGCCCCATTAATGGCCAAACCAGTACAAGAAACAGGAAGCCAGTGGGGAGCATTTGCGAGCAGCTTGGCATGACCCTTGAGCTACTTCATGGAGGAGAGAGAAGAAGTAAGTGCCTGCATGTGCCTCTCTGCTTGCAGCAAGGGGGAACTAAAGGCACCAACCCAGGATGCTTCAGCCCCCTGGCTCAAGCACTTTGGGTAACCTTTGCTTTCTGGGTCACAGCTCTGGGGGAGAAGGCAAGAAAAATCAGGGCAGATGGTCAGTAACAACAGTGTTAGCTTGGTCATCTTGATGAGGTCCCAGGGGTTGGGAAATCACAGTTCTCTGGCAGATCCCAGGGTGGTGGTTTCTGCTAGGGCCACTGCTATCTGCTATACAACATTTGTCTGCCTCTACCTGACCTTGAGGTTGCCACTGGGCCTTGCTGCCCAAGCCGGTGCTTCTCAAATCCTTGCTGCTGTAGCCTCTCCTTGCAGGTTTTGTAGATCTTGGGCAGAACAAATTCCCTGGCGGGGGCGGGAGATGGGGACTGCCTGCCTCCTGTCCTGCTGGAGCCTCTTCCCTGGGCTTCATTGAAGGACACGGCAGCTGCACGTGGATCCAGCACAGCCCACAGACAGAGCTGAAGCGTGGTTTTATTTTTGCTCCCATTCTCCCCTTAAAATGCATGCAGTGAGGACCATTTCTTGCCTGAGGATGAAATCTCTATCTCAGGCAGGACCCATAATTTTCTCCTGGCTGTTCGGTAATAAAAGGATCTCTGGTCACTTTAAACCACAAATACAGTCTCAGTTCAGTAATTAAAATGGTCTAGTTCTAGATAATAAAAATTCTGAACTTGCTTTAATGCCAGCTTCTCCCTCGCCCCTCCCAGCTTGGCCCATGACCGAGGTCCTTTGCCGCAGAGAAGTGGCAGGGTCTCTGTCCAGCTTTGAGCTCCATGTTTCCTCCTTTTCCAACAGAACTGGGAGTTGCTGAGGTTTCTGACCCTTTCCGAGTCTGGTTCGGGGCAGGCAGGATAGGGAGAGGGCACAGGTTTTCAGGCAGAGGCAGTTCTTTCTCATGCAGACCCTTTAGCTTCTGGTGTTGAAGCATCTCTTTCCCACAACATCACCTCACTGGAACCCCATTGTCTGGATCTAGATATCTAGATGCACCCTTGGCAGAATTTGGACAGCACCAGACCTGCACACTCTGCTTGTGGAGTGATGTACAGACATTTTGGTGGGGTCGCCCTACCTGCCTCCTTACCCATGTGTCTTCGTAGGAACTGACTTTATCCCAGCCCCAGCTGTGAGTTCTGTGGGCTTAGACCAATCAGCTTTCTCTGTACCTCTCACCATGGGGACTGGCTAAGCTCTGGGCACCTCGCCAGTCTGAGCAGAGTAGGGAGAGGAGACACGAGCTGGGATTTTGTGTGTGGTCTCTGCTCTGTACAGTGACCCAAATCAACAACCTCTCTGCCCAGATAGCGAGGTGTGAAGCAGTGAGGTCTGGACAAGATGACAGCCATTCTGCTACAAAAGGTGAGCGTGTGGGGCTGCTGGGGACCACCACGTGGACCCTAGGATGAAGCCAAGACTAGAAAGCATGTGCCTTGATGGTGAGAAACCAGGTCCTGGTGATGTCATTTAATCACTAGGTCAACGTTCCCTAACACCACAGGTCCTCAATGAGGGGATACCGGTGGCAATTTTGCTGCCCTCCCCCAAAGGACACTTGGCAATGTCTGGAGGCCTTTTTGGTTGCCACAACTTGGAGGTTACTACCTGCCTCTAGGGGTAGAGGCTATGATGCTGGTAACCCTCCTGAAATACATAGATCGGGCCCTCACAATGAAGAGTCATCTGGCCCCAAAAGTCACTGGTGCTTGTCAGTACTCTATTGAGAAAGCCTGGTCTAAAGCCAGAGCTATATCTGGACTTTTTCATTATATGAGCCAATGTGTTTCCTTTATTTTTGAATCAGTTTGAGTTGGTTTTCTTATGATTTTTTTTTAAATAGAAAGAATCTTAGCTTATAGTTTTCAAAAACAATGCCACCTCTTCTTTCCTCCCCAAACTCTCTCCTCAGCTTTGTGGATTTCCTCTTGGGTACGTTGACATAGTGACTTCTTCTGCCTCCTTTTTGGGCCCTTTTCAGAAGTAACGCCTTGTCTATCTCTGAGCCCCAGTCAAAAATCCCATCTCCCTGAGGCTTAAAGATGAAGGCATTTACAATTTTGCTGAAAAATTTCAAGGTTATTTAAAATTTTTTATTATGAACTATTTTAGCCCTACAAAATGAGTGACATAATAAACACTTTCTTGTGCTCATTTTCCAGCTTACTGTGTCCCCTTCCTCACTAGCACCTTCCTCCCTTTCCCCAAGAGAAACTAATATCCTAAATTTGAGACTTACCTTCTCATGCGTAGTTTTTGCTCTGTAGCATCCATTTATGTATTCCAAAGCAATACTGAATATTTCACTGAGTCTTTTATGTGCACTTATACAAAATGATATTATATTGTATGTGTTCTCTTGTGGCTTGTGTTCTTTGTTATGTTTCTCAGAATCCTCTAGGCTCCTAGGCTTTTAGATAGCTTTGGGTCTTCCAGGTCTGCATGGTGCTCCATGGTGGGAATTTCTAAATCCATCTGCATGAAAAATACCTCCCAATTTTTCACAAGCAGAAAGGATGCTGTGCAAAAGATTCATGAGCCCATGTCCTGAAGCACATGTGCAAGAGCTTCCAGGAGATCTGGGATAGAACTGTTGAGGTATAAGATATGTGAGTCTTCAGCTCTACTCACTGTTGGTCTCTGATTTTTACTCAATTTTGATGTATACGCTGTAGAGCTGTGTTGGAGGACACAGATATTGTTTTTGGTCTTCATCCATCTTGATCACTCCTGGGATTCATGGGGTCTTTGTGTACAAAGACTGTATGAATAGGTGTGGTAGAAAGAATAATGGTCTCTCAAAGATGTCCACATTCTAGTTTCTGGAACTTGTGAATATGTTACCTTACATGGCAAGAGGATATTTGCAGATACTAAATTAAGGATCTTGAGATAGGAACATTATCTTGGATTGTCCAGGTGGGTCCAGTGTAATCACAAGGATCCTTATAAGAAAGAGGCAGAGGGGTCAGAGTCAGAGAAGGGAGTTGGAGTGGTGGAAGGAGGGGCTGTTAGTCAAAGAAGGTGTATGGTCTCTAGGGGCTGGAAAAGGCAAAGAACAGATAATCCCTGGAGCTTTCAGAAGGAACATGACCCTGCTGACCTATTTTATACCTCTAATCTCAGGAACTGTAAGATGATGCATTTGTGTTGTTTCAAGCCACCATGTCAGTGGTGATTTGTGATAGCAGCCATAAGAAACCAATAAGCAAGGGCAACTCGGAATACAATTCAGAAGTCAAAATTGGTTAGTGACTCTGCACACTCATTATTGTGCCTGACTTACAGCAGATGTTTAACAAATACCTTCCCTATTCTCTTTTCCACATTTTCAATACAACCCCATTGCTGGCCCTTCAGGCTTATCTTCAGGTTCTAACAAGGGGCAACTTCCTGATTCAGGTTCTAATGTGAGGACACCTAGGAGAACATTAGGAGCTCTAACCCAGGAGAATCATACTTATTACATGTCAGGTGCTGACCAAGGTGCTTTCACATGGTATCTCATTTAAGCTTCACAAGGATGTAATAATAATAATAATAATAATAATATAATAACAGCAAAAACTACTTACTATTGAGACCTGAGGTTCCAGGCTCCAAAGAGTCAGTTTAACCATACAGCTGGGCATGGTCCCCCCCACTTTTTTTCTTTTTCTTTTTTTTTGCTGAGGAGGAAATTAAGGAAGACTAAGTGACTTGACTGAGACACAGAGCAAGGGTTTGTAACCCAGATTCATATGATCTCAGAGTCTCTGCTTCTTTTATGACAACTCCCTGAGAAAACAGCCATGAACGTTTTCCTTCATAGTACTCAGCTCCAGTCTTCCTCCTGTAAATGCCACATGTCCATCAGGAGTCTCCACTCCTCAAATCCAAGAGATAAATGTGTTCTGTGGCCATTGGTTATATTTGCTGAAAGAGGAATATGTTTCTGCTCTTACTAAAGCATGTTGACAGGACACTCCCAGACAAATACAGTAGTGACTTCAGAAGATGTAATGACTCTTCCCCAGTTCCAATTCCCCAGCAAACTTTTCTTCTTTCATCTATTGATGATAACCTTCGGTTTCCTCCTCTCCAATCAGAAGAAACTAGCACAGGGTATCTGAAAGCAAATTCTGTTATGTTGCCATCAACATGTTTGTGTGTGTGTGTGTGTGTGTGTGTGTGTGTGCACATATATAACTGCATGACTCCTGTGTGAACTTTGCATACAAAGGGTTCAAGGCCAGAGGTTTCAAACATGGAGATCACTGCAGCCTTTGATATGTTGATGAAGCTTGCAGACTGTGAGTGAATGGAGAAGTGAGGCTGTGAGTGAAAGGGGAAGCTCTACTGGCTATAGAGCTTCTTGGCCATGGCAGTAATGTGGGCCAGGAAAATCATCTGGTCATCTCTGATCAGACAGAAAATGGGTTTAAATGGCAATTTTCAGTTTCCAGAAAAGCAGCGGATTTTTAGTTATGTTCTCCAAATCTACTGTCCTCTCTCCCTAAATTCCATTGTTCCCTCCCCCAAATTTGTTCTCTCCTTCCGAAGCACACATGTACTCAGAGGCTATTTCCCCAACTTCTCTTGCAGGTAGTTGTAATCACATGACTAAGTACAAAGCAACAGAATGTGAGCAGAAGTGATATGTATCACTTCTGAGTCATCTCCAAAGAAGATAGGCTATCTTTCCTGGATGTGGTTCTATTTTTTCCCTTCTTGAAATCTGAATGCTTATGTGCCAATGAATCCTGCTTCCACAGTGCAAATAGGTAGAAGGTCCTACAGCAAGAGCAACAAGTTGGCAGGGGTCTGGGATCCTGACTGACTTTTGTGCATCAGCAGAGACTGTCTGGATAGTTATATAAGTGGGAAATAAACTTCTACTGTATTTAAGCCACCTTGACTTGGAGAGTTTTTGTTATAGAAGCTGAGTGGTTCACCTTAACCTCTACACTATACACAGAACCAAAAGAGTGATGACCCAGGCATTACACTTGCGGGAAGGATTAAAATTATTTGAGGGAGTGCAAAAACAATGAATACTGTTACACTGAAAAGAAATTAAAAAAATAAATAAAAACCTGAAAAAAATTATTTGAGGGAATAAGCCTTGATTTTTGGCTGCCTGGATTACAAATTGGATCATTCCTCTATCTCTACTTTATTCTTATCTATATGATACAATTACATCCTAAACCGGGGTTGAATTCCAAAGTTAGAGCACAAGATAAAAATGATTACTATTCAAAATATACTTTAGTACTCTTAATATGTGCAATGCAGCAGTGTTTTTCTTCCAGCTTTGAAATGTGGATGTCTTTGGTTAAACTCAATGAAGACTCACATTTACGGATCTTATTGTATGAAAAAATCTTACTCATATTTTTTAATATGCTTAATTTTTTTCTTTCTCTCTGGTGAGTAGACTTAAACGCACCTAAGTTTAGTGTGTGTATGAAGCAATTCAGTATAAACACTGGTGGCCAACAGCTTGGCTGCCAGGAATGAAGGGGACTCTGAAATCTGGAGGCCGGAGAGCTCCCAATCCATCTGGTTTGCTTCTGGTGCAGTTCTGCCTTGGGTTAGGGAGCTGGACACAGTGACTTAATGAGATTGCTTTGAGCAAAGACAGGCAGCTCCTGGAGTGGCAGAGGAAGCAGTTTCTTGCATGGGTAATTATTTCTCTTTTTTTTTTTTCCATCCTCTCCAACATCTATCCTAACTGTAGTCTGATTTACACTTGGAATGCCACAATTAGAAATCTCTCTGCTCTGACTCAACACATTAATAGACATTTCAACATAAATCACACAGTACTTTCTATTTTCATCATTTACACATCATTTTTGCAGCCTCAGCTTGTTTATTAGATGTTCATTATGGATAATTGGTAAAGAAAAAAAATATCACCCACACTCCCATCACTCTGCTTCAACACCTACCTTTGTTTTAGTTCAATTGCTCTCAGCCTTTGTCCAAATGGATATATTTTTCTCTACTTGTAATTATATCAGACATAATGTTTGATATCTGACCTTTTTATTTCAAAATTTATTGCCAAAATCTTTCTGCGTAGCTACATCTTTGTAATTACAGTTCTAAGAGTTTCACAAAAGTCTGTTGAATTTATGTACTGTATTTTATTGTGCAGCTGCCACAGCCTGTAATGGAGAGAACAAGCCACTTCTCAGAGTGGTTGAAAGGATTACATGTGGTGCTTAGCCCAGCATCTGGTATATCACAGGATTAGTGGAGAGTATAGTTTTGGGACCCTTCCTGGCTTGTAATTCCAGCTTCACCTCTACTAGCTGTGAGGACCTTCAGAAGTTACTTAACCTTTCTGTGCCAGTATCCTTGGCTATGAAATGGGAACGATAGTAATTTTAGATTACAGGTTTGTCAAGAGAATTCAATAAATAAGGACTATATGTGTTAATTATTGTCTTTTTATTGTCATCAGTTTTATTTCCATCCAATATACTCTGTCTTTGCCAAAGCTTGAGAACCAATCCTTTCAAGTAATTCAATTTCATGTCTTATTGCTTTATCTAAAACTCACACAATAATATCAAACTATTAAAAGTTTGGCATAACTGTTCTTTTGCTTAAAGTTGATATGTTTTTAAGTTATCATTAAGCATACAGTGGGGATTTTGTGTACAATGAATATGTCCTTTTTTATATAAAAGGGATATTTCTGTTCTTTTTGTTAGAATTCTTTTTTTTTCTTTTTTATTTATTTGACAGAGATCACAAGTAGGCTGAGAGGAAGGCAGAGAGAGAGAGGAGGAAGCAGGCTCCCCGTTGAGCAGAGAGCCCAATGCAGGGCTCGATCCCAGGACACTGGGATCATGACCTGAGCTGAAGGCAGAGACTTTAACCACTGAGCCACCCAAGTGCCCCTGTTAGAATTCTTAATATAAGGAACAGCTGTTTGATTGTTTCAAAGGCTTTGTATCACCTATTGAAATAGTCGTGTTGTTTCTTGCTTACCTATTGAAGGGATGAGCATTTGTTTTTAGTTAAGTGTACTGGGTTAGGTTTCTTTATCATATAGTTTATTTATTACTCCCCCTCTTTGATGTTCTTTGGGTTTTTGTTTTTGTTGTCTTTTTCCTGTTTCTGCATATAGTCTCTATACATATATTAAGTGGTGAGAAAGTTTACAAGGGCCAAGTGAGGTGACATGAAAGTTCATAATGGCCAAGTGAGGTCACAGGAAAACCACTTCTATTAACTTTTAAACACTGACTTCACAGATGACTAGCAATGAGGTGACTAGTTAAAAGAATTTAATATATTTTGAGGGCTTATTTACTTAATATTTGAAAATAAACTTTAGCCTTTTTGCAGTATATAATGTTAAATATTTCATCTATTTTGAATTTTAAAAAATTTGTTCTATGTGGTTCTGTGACTATTACAAGAATGGGCATTGGCAGAATTTCCTTATACTCTTGGGGATCTGTATTTACTCATAGGCAAGATTGTGTGACTCAAGAATATTTTTCCAGGATTCATTAAGTCTTATATCTGGTAGGAACATGATTATTAATTGTGTTTACAGTTGAATATGTGCATAAATAATAAAGGAGGTAATATTAATAACTATTAAGATCTTCTAGAACAGCATATGTTATGCCAACTATGGCCAATAGGAATAGATTTCCTCATTATAAAATCACCTTTATTTTGCTGCAACAAATTACACATGCGTTTGGTATATTATTCTCTCAATGTAGGGCTGATTTATTGATACTTTATTTCAACACTTTTATCTGCATTCAGATATTGTGTTGGCATAGATTTTATTTTGTTATAATATCTTTATCAGATTTCAGGCCTTGTATCATTCTGACCTCATAGATCAATATGGACACTCTGCAGTTCTTTTCTTTGTTTTGGAACAGTTTATAGCACACAGAAATCACTTGCATTAGGAATAATTTGCAGCACATCTCTATGACCCTTGAAAATAATCTTCTATTTAAGCCTAATTACTTTTTTAAATTTTTTTCTTGGATCACGTTTGGAATGCAATGTTTTTAAAGACTGTTTTCTCCCCCTATTTTACTAAGGTTTTGAATTGTCTAATAATTTGACTTAATATGTCTGTATAATTAAAAAAATTATTTAATATTTGTTGTTACATTAGCTTTCTGGTTTTAATGTTGTTAATCTGAATTTGTTTTTGATTAGCTTTGCTAGTTTAGGTTTCTTTACTTTGTCATTTACTTATTTTTTCTTTTCTTTCTTCCCTTGGGGTTCAGTTGTTATTATCCTTCCCAATAGTCCTCTTACCCATATGACCCTACCTCCTTTCCTTAGCCGCTGATATCTGGATGATGCAAACACAGGTCTTCCAAAATGTAGCATCAATCATTATGTTCTTACACTAGAAAAACAATCAAGAGACCCAAAGACTGTGATTGCTGCTGTAATAGTCAAGCTACAGCATCAGAGTATGTACAAACCAATATTGACCCCAGCGAAATCACATGCAAACTGAAATTAAGGGACAGAGGATACGAGTCTGAGGTGTGGAAGTTGGTAGGGAGAAGGACATAGATGGGCAGTCTAAAACAGAGATTAGCCATTGCACTACTGGGTATTTACCCCAAAGATACAGATGTAGTGAAAAGAAGGGCCATCTGTACCCCAATGTTTATAGCAGCAATGGCCACGGTCGCCAAACTGTGGAAAGAACCAAGATGCCCTTCAACGGACGAATGGATAAGGAAAATGTGGTCCATATACACTATGGAGTATTATGCCTCCATCAGAAAGGACGAATACCCAACTTTTGTAGCAACATGGACAGGACTGGAAGAGATTATGCTGAGTGAAATAAGTCAAGCAGAGAGAGTCAATTATCATATGGTTTCACTTATTTGTGGAGCATAACAAAAAGCATGGAGGACATGGGGAGTTAGAGAGAAGGGGGTTGGGGTAAATTGGAAGGGGAGGTGAATCATGAGAGACAATGGACTCTGAAAAACAATCTGAGGGGTTTGAAGTGGCGGCGGGGGGGTAGGAGGTCGGGGTACCAGGTGGTGGGTATTATAGAGGGCACGGATTGCATGGAGCACTGGGTGTGGTGAAAAAATAATGATACTGTTATGCTGAAAATAAATAAATGAAAAAAAATTAAAATAAAAAATAAAACAGAGATTAGGGACCATGTAACCCCAAGGACATGAAGAAGAGAATCTAGCAGTTCTTTTGTTCTTCCAGCTGCTTGGAGCCTCTCTTTATTCCTCACCATGAATTTCCACAAAGATCTCCATTTTTACATAATTCCATTTTGTCCTTAAGCTAGAATTACTGTTTCATGCAACTAAACACATCTTAAGATCTTCTTATGCTTTTAAACTTAATGCTTATTTGACTTACTTGATGTTTTTAATAATAGAAGAATTTTTAAATTAAAAGGCAAATTCATCATTTTTCACACTAATTATTCAGAAGCATTCATACTCCATGATTCTTTGATAATCTCTGCCTTGTCCATTTTCCCATATGCCTAGCAGCCCATACAGGAGAGTTTCTTCTCATAATGATTGTCTTAAGTTTCTTCCAAATAGGTAGGATACAAGATTCTCATCTCACTTTCTCTTATTCTCTTTGAATTACATCAAATTAAGCAAAAATCTTATTAGTGCCTCTGTGAATATATATCTAAATCTACATAGGAAAAAAAAGAAAATATACAAAAATGTTATCGGTGGCTATCCACAGTTTTTATTTTCTTGTTTGTTCTTTCCTATTTTCTGCAAACCATAAGAGTACATTATTTTATAATCAGATAAACGTAATTATATGATACTAAAAAATGAACAGTTAATTTTCTCTGAGTCTGAATTTGCTGTACTACAGAGGTTTTTATATATAGTGTTTTTATTTTCATTGATTTCCACATTTGCAATTATCTGACCTTAATGCAATTTTGCAAAAGGATTTTTTCTCTTGCAAGCTTGAAAAATGTTTTGTCTGTTCCAACTTATATTACTAATAGAGCATTGTTTACCTGGCCACCAGACTTGGAGGAAATAGGGTCACAACACTTGTTATTGTTGACTGCATCTGTTCTCTTAACTGGTTCTGACCTGTCTTTCCCAGGCACTGGTAGAACAAAGATGATTGATGCAGGTAACTTCGTTCTTCCATTATTTTTAATAATTGTTTGTGTGGGACTTACCACATACCTGTCCCTGTTCAAGGGTCTGAGGATACATCTTAACAATATTGAGTCTTCCCATCCATGGAGGTGGAGTATCTCTCCACTTTTTTAGATCTTCTTGACTTCTTTTATCAGAGTTTTGTAGTTTTCTTCATATAGTTTTGTACCTATTTAGTTAATTTAATCTTAAATATTTCATTTTGGGAGGGGTGCTAATGTAAATGATACTGTATTTTAAATTTAAATTCTGATTGTTCCTTGCTTACAAGTATGAAAGCAATTGACTTAGATACAGTAACCTTGTATCTTGCAACCTTTCCATAAGTGCTTGCTAGTTTGAGTTTTTGTTGGATCTTTGGGATCTTCTACATAGACAATCATGTCATCTGTGAGTAGTGACAATTTTGTTTCTTTCTTCCCAAAGGAATAAATATTCTGCATACATTTTATTTCCTTGTATTGTTTTATTTCATTAGCCAGGACTTCAAGTATGAGGTTGAATAGATTGGTGACAGGGGAAATTCTTGGATTACCTGGGTGGCTCAGTAGATTAAGCATTTACCTTTGATTCAGGTCATGATCTCAGAGTTGCAAGATCAAGCCCTGCATCTAGCCCTGCATCAGGCTCCCTGCTCAGCAGAGAGTCTGCTTCTCCCTCTGCCTCTTACTTCCCTTGTGCCCCCTATTTCTCAAATAAGTAAATAAAATATTAAAAAAGAGAGAGTAGGGGGAAATTCTTGCCTTGTTTCTGATCTGGGAGACATCATCTAGAATCTCACCGTTAAGTATGGCATTAGCGGTAGGGTTTTTTGTGCATGTTATTTATCAAGTTGAAAAAACTCCAGTTTATTCCTAGTTTTCTAAGGATTTTTATCATGAATGAACATCGGATCTTGTCAAATGTTTTTTTCTGCATCTCGCTATGTGATCAAACAATTTTTTTTTTAGCCTGTTGCTGGTGTGACAGATTACATTAATTGATTTGCAAATGCTGAACTAGCCTTGCATACCTGGAATAAATCTCAGTTGGTCATGGTGTGTTACTCTTTATACATATATTGCTGGATTCAATTTGCTAGTGTTTTGTTGAGGATTTTTGCATCTTATTGGTCTGTAGTTTTCTTGATCTCATTTTAGTTTTAGTATAATGCTGGCCTCATAGAATGAGTCAGGAAGTACCCTCTGCTTGCATTTTCTAGAAGAGACTGTAGAAGATTGGTATCTTCTCTTCCCTATATTCTTGGTAGAATTCACCAGTGGAACCATCCAGACCTGATGCTTTCTATTTTGAAGGTTATAAAGGATTCACCCAATGTCTTTTTTTTTTTTTAAGATTTTAATTATTTATTTGACAGAGAGAGGTCACAAGTAGGCAGAGAGGCAGGCAGAGAGAGAAGGGAAGCAGGCTTCTTGCTGAGCAGAGAGCCCGATGTGGGGCTTGATCCCAGAAACCTGAGATCATGACCTGAGCCCAAGGCAGCGGCTTAATCCACTGAGCCACCCAGGCGCCCCATCACCCAATGTCTTTAATAGATGTTGGCACATTAAAATGATCTATTTCTTCTTGTGTGAGCTTTAGTAGATACTGTCTTTCAAGGAATTAGCCCATTTTATATAAGTTAGCAAATTTGTGGGCATAGATTTTTTCCTAATATTCCTTTTTTCTTCTTTTAATGTTCATGGGATCAGTACTGTTGCTCCTTCTTTCATGTCTAATATTAGTAATTTATGCCTTCTCATTTTTTTTTCTTAGCCTGGCTAGAGGTTTTATTCTATCAGTTTTATTACACTTTTTAGGGAAAAAGCTTTGGGTTTTGTTAAATTTTTCCCCATTGTTTTCCTGCTTTTACTTACATTGATATCTGTTCTAATTTCTATTATTTATTTTTTATACTTGCATGAGGTTTGTTTTGCTCTTCTTTTCTAGTATCCTAAGGTGGAGGATTAGATGATTGATTTTAGGTAGTTATTCTTGTCTAATTTTTGCATACAGTGCTAGAAATCATCTGCTAAGCATGGCTTTTGCTCCATTCTACAAGTTTTGATGTTATATTTTCAGTTTCATTTAGTTCATAGTTAAAATTTTCTCTTAAGATTTCGTTTTTTGACCCATGTGTTATTTAAAACCATATTGTCAGGGTACATTTTTGGCTCAGTCAGAACATACTACTCTTGATCTTGGGGTTATGAGTTTGAGCCCTATATTGGGGTGCAGAGATTAAATAAATAAACTTAAAGAAATGTGTTGTTTACTCTTCGGCATACTGAAGGAGCATCAGGGGAAGCCAAAATACCAGTTAGAAGATGTCACAGTCATCCATTCCAGAGCAATTTTGGGCACCTGGGTGGCTCAGTTGGTTAAGCGTCTGCCTTCAGCTCAGGTTATGATCCCAGGGTCCCGGGATCCAGTCCAGCTATCAGGCTCCCTGCTCAGCAAGGAGTCTATTTCTCCCTCTCCTCTGCCCTGCCCCCCTACTCATGCTCTTGGTCTCTCTCTCTCTCTCTCAAATAATTAAAATCTTTTAAAAAATGGAATTTTGTAAATAAAAAATAAAATAATACTTTAATGAATGCATATGATTTGATTATGGGATGCACCCAAATTTACTCTGCTTGTCTTCCATTGTGAGACACTCAGGTTACGTTCAATTTTTTGCTCTTATAAACACCTATCACATATATTTATTCTGTTGGTTAAATGCATGCATTCCTACTTATTTCTTTAGGGTACTTTCTTAGATGCAGACATAAGGCTTGCAAGTTAATATAAATTTATTAATTACCCTCTAAATTATCCTCCGATCAGCAGTTTATGAATACCCTTTCTGTAGTACCCTTATTAAGCGTTATCTATCTACTTACCATAGAGTATTATCGTTGCATTTAATCTTTGCCAAGTTTCTAGGCAAACAATGTTATCTCATTGCTTTAATTGGCTATTCTTTGATTTTAAGTGAGGGTGAACATTTCCTTGACTACATCGATTGACTCTTCCTTAGTCATTACTCCGGTCACAGTTCACCTGTGCTGGCATGAAGGATAGATGAGGTGGGGGGTGGGGCATTTCTATTGCAAGTGACAAACAACCCAACTAACATAATCGAAAAGTCCAAGGGTAGAAAAGCCATATTCAGGTCTAATTGGATTCAGGGCTCAAAGGATGTTTTCTGGGCTTCATTTGTCACTGTCGTTTTAGTTCTGTTTTCTACTGTGTTGTTTTTTGGTCTCAGGCTCCTTACGGTACCTCTGTGGGGCAACCACCACAGAGCTTACCCTCTCAGCATTGAGCACAGTGGCAAGAACACCTGTCCCTGTCCCCAAAACAGTACCTCTACCCCTGAAAGAGTACTCAGGCATCCCATTGATTCTTAGGGCCGAGCTGCCAATCCTAAGCCAAGCCTGAGGAACTGTGGGGCTCTCATTGCTTTGGATCTGGGGCATGTGTTCTGCTTCTGTGACTAGGGGTAGAGACAACCTCATCTGAAATGGGCAGAGAAGAGGAAAGTGGGGAGTCTCAACTGGACATTGAGGTACTGTTATCACTTTGGGACAAAAAAGGGGAAACTTCTACCACAAAGGAAGTAAATAACACTTTTCTCTCTCTACCCCCTCAGGATTTTGGAATTCATCAAGGACTCTTTTTCTAATACGTATAACCCTTGGCTGGGCATGAACAGAGTGGCTCACCAGCCTTGTCTCCAGTGCACTGCTCTGTAGTACATATTTATTGATGACTTAGAACAGGCAGAGAAATAACCACCATTCTGGAAAGAAAGGAGGAAGAGACATCAAGATGTCTTAGACATGGTCTTACCCCTCAGTGAGTTTTCACTGAAAGAGGCAGACACAAACAGCCATAACTCAAAGGGAAACTGAAGTGAGATCTAAATGCAGGTGAAATGACCCAGGGAGACCAGATAAAGTGGGGGAGAGGGGAAAGCTCTAGAAGGCTCTGCCGGCACAGCACTTGGGTGGAGCCGGTTTTCCATAGGTCAAGAGAACGATGATGACACCCCAGAGCCCCCAGCATTCAATATATGCTTTCCGAACCCTTTCTCACAGAGCTCCGTGCAAATGATGACTTGTAAATTACAGGGAATTAATTGCATCATTTATATTCCCTACAGATCCAAGCCAGATCTGGTCTCAGCCTCTTTAAAGCAAACAGCTCTGCCACTTTCCTCCCCTATGGCCGATGCTGCTTTTTTCAATAATTTAAGCTCATTTGGACTCCATGCCAGGGCCCAGCCACCCAGACAGGCATTCGGCTGCTGCCTTGGATCACTGGGGGTGCCAGGAAGGCAGGTGAGGCAGCACCAGGCTGGCCCCAGCTATGTTCAGTCTGATTCTGATTGGGAAAGACTTGTTAGTCAACAACCTTTCTAATAGTTACCGTTTTAAATTTCTCCTGAAATATCATCAGGAGAAGGCTGCAGGAGAAAAATGGACCTCGAGAGATTATTCACGGACCCAAGGTGCAGCCATGCTCGCAGCCACGCCAGGTTGCCTTATCAAAGGCTGCTCTGTCCATTCCCTCTCCCCAATTCCCATCAATAACCCACTAACAATGACAAATTGCTACATGACATCCTCACCGTGCAGTTGGGGCCAAGCACTTGATGAGGTGTTTGCAGGAAACCTGACTCCTCTCCTTTCCTTTCTTGTTCATAGATCAGAGAATCCACAAATATTTATGGAGTGCCCACCCTGGGCCGGACACAGAGCAGCCAGGGTGGGAAGAGCGCTCCGCTGGGATACTTATGTTCTATGGAGAGAAACAGACCTAGGTGAAGAAAAACAAATTTGCCACCTCAGACAGCGGGAAAGTCTGCAGAGAGAAGAGTGGGCTGGTGTGACAGAGAGGGGTGACTGGTCAGGGGAGATCTTATCCTATCGAATAGTCATGGGTGAACCTGGGGAAGAACATTCTGGAAAGAAGAGACAAGGCAGGAATGTGGGGGATGAAGAGAGAGACCTGGGGGCTGGGCTGTCCTGGGCTGGGGGAGGGGTGGAACCATCTAGCTCTATGCTGTCCTCCTCTCTGCCTTCCTCTTCTTCCTCCTCCAACCCCACCCCACCCAACCCACACTTGTCCCCATACCCCTCCCATGCCCAAGCCTACGGAATTCCTTTCCGTCAGCCCCTTGGTCTCTACCTTCCAAACTCATAGACTTCTGGGAGTCCAAGATACTGTTTTTTTTTAAGTTTGACTCTTGGCAAAGAGCCAGCGCTATTTCCATCTTGTGTGGAAAATATAGAATTACCGTGAATTATATTGAAAAATTAGATTCATTCACTGCTGTGATAATTTATCTCCCAATCTGTCTCAGAGAGTTAGCAGCTGGTGAGAAAATAAAATGTAATTTAGGCAAAAAAAAAAAAAAAATCACTTTTAATCTCTGTCTGGCAGGGAGAGAGCCTATTAAGTGAGTTTACTCTTTGCCAATCAGGTGGTTTTCTTCAGCACCCCCTCAAATGCAATGTTGTGATGGAGACTAACGGGGAGCTTGCTCTCCTTGGATGGGCCCTGTTGATGGTGGGTTGAGAAGTCAGACCCCACTTAGAATTCAGAGCTTCTAATGCGGAGCTCTTCCCAGGGCTCATCTCCCACAATCCAACTAGACTTACCCCTCTAAGAAAAGGATACACTTTATAGCACTGGGGTTTTCCATGACAGTTTCTGCCTTGAGAAAGAAGGAGTAACAGCCCCCAAATTTAAGCCTTATCGATTTAAGGTGTTTGAAATATTCCTCTCCAATTGGTAATGACAGTCATTTTTCTTCTCCAGAGTGCCTGATTATGTGCCCTGGAATTGTCCTGACATCACTGCATGAGTCAGAACACTGAGCTAATTGTGCTCTGCCCGGAGTAGAGTCCAGAGCTCCCCGCCTCTGTGAGTCAGCCCTCCCATTAGCAGGCCAGGCGAGGCCACTCAGGAACAGCAGGCTTAAAGCAGGAACAGAGGCTGCCCCTTTGGAGACTTTGACTAGTGCCCCTCCTCACTGCATTCTGAGGCCGCTAAGCAGGTTCCTTCCTTTCCTTGCAAGAGCTCTCGGCCGCCCTTAGCAGAACAGATCGAGGTTAGTGCTGCTCACCTGCTTCCAGGAGAATGAATTCTTTGGCTGGTCAGACCAGAGGGGCCCAGCAGCAGGCACTTGCTGCTTTCCACCTTTCTTCCTAGCCCAGAATCCTGCAACCCTGAGCGAAATTGAGGTACTATTGAATGAGAATGTTCTGGACTTGGATCAAGAGACTAGGGATGAAGTGGGGGTTCTGCCATTTGCTGACCATGGTAGGGAGTGTTCCCTTCCCTTGGCTGGAGCTGCTGCTTCCATAAAATGAGGAGCTTGAGCAAGATGGGCACATTCCTTTCAGCTCAGAGTTTATTAATCTGTGAATCTGGAATTCAGGCAACACTGATACATGCACAGCTCCACTCTTTCCCCTCTGGGCAGAGCAGAGACCTTGCATCTGTATTCGAGCTTACTTGGAGTCTTTGCTCAAAAAGACAGTGTCTCAGGTGACTTCAGGGAATGGATGGGGGGCTCTCATTTGGGGAGCGTACCAAGTAGAGGGGCACATCAAATTCTCAGCGGTGGCTTACACACCAGGTACTTCTGACAGAATGACCCACGATGTCGACAGCTGGTTTTCTCAAGACAACCTAGGGACTCCCCTGCAGCAGCCAGTGGGACCTTCCTGATTGGCAACAGTGACAGGGAGCCCCGGTGTGGAGGGCCCTCCTACAAGTCACCTGATCCACCAGGTGTCACTCCAGGCAGAACTGTGCCTCACCCAGTTCCCCAAAGATCTTGACAACTTCTTGAACATGACCTTTGAGGTCAGGTAAAGAGAGAAAGGGTTTGATTTAGATTCAGTTTGAACTTGCGGGGAAGCCAGAGTTCTCATTAGCGATTCCACCTGCTCTCCCTCCCTCCCTCCACTGCTGGTCAGGTTGGAATTATCAGTGGAATGTAAAAACAGGGGAGAACACACACCAGTGCTATAAAGTAGGCAAAGCTGATGGAAATGTAAGGGACTTCTGAAAAATAGAAGGCAAGCTGGCCCAATGGAAGGAGGGCTGCCGGTGTCTGCAAAGGAATGGGCTACATCCCTTCACCCATTCCACAGCCCCTTACTGTGTCCCAGCCACTGCTCTAGGGACGGGGATGCAGGTGAGAACAGGAAAGACACATTCTCTGTTCTCATGAGGATGACGTTCCGTTTGGGGGAGACGGACAGAAAACTAATAAACAGAGACATAAACAGGGGATTTCAGAGGAAGAAGCTCCGTGATATCTAATGGGGTCGGGGGGAGTGCAGGGGCCAGCAGGGCCCGCAGGTTAGCTCTCCATGTGGTGAGTAAAGCCTTTCAGGGGACAGGAGCTTTGGGTGAAGACTTGATAGATGAGAAGGAGCCGGTCATGCTGATGACAAGGGGGAATATTCCCCGTGGTTTTGGAGGCAGAAGCAGCCTGATTGCTGGAGGGAGAAGGAGAAGGGGGGGAGTGCCTGGGGTGTGGGCAGTGAGGGATGGAGTAGCTCAAAAGAGGGCCAAGTAGGCAACCAGGCCATGGTGAGAAATCTGGATTTGATGTTAATAGGGATGGTGAGACATGGAAGGGTTAAGCAGAATAAATAAGCTGGTTTATATCTTTTGCAATGCATCCAATCCATGGGCAATGAATTTGGTGCCTTCCTAAATTATAGCAAGAGACCCTGGAAGTAGTCCTGCCTGATCTCAAAGGGAAGGCCTGAAGGTGAGGGTGGGCTGTGGGCATGTCAGGGACTCGGGAAGCATGCCAGGGTCACAGGAGTCTCACTGTGCCAGGAGTCACAGGTGATCCCTGTTCCCCGGACTGGACCTGAGGAAGCAAAAGCCAGAGCCCCGTTGCTTTGGGACACTTTACCAGAAATAGCCAGACCACCCTTGGGAGTTTAGCTAAAGAGTCCAGAAGCACCTGCCCCTCTCCTTCCTTCTCTTCCTCCTCCCCTAAACTATGGGGTCTCTGATGACCTAGCACATTTACAGTAAACCTGTTCTTCCCTCTTCTCCTCTCCATCCATATTAGAACAGGGGCCCACCTTGACCGTCTCAGCCAGAACTGATCTCACCTCTTAATACTGAGTGAACCAAACTTGCCCCTGGAAGGACAAAGGGCAGAAAATAACCAGACACAGAGAAAGATACTAAAGTTCAAAAGAAGGAGTCTGTCTGAGACATCGGACAACATTACGGGGCAGAAGCGGGAGATAATTTTAGACAACTTTTAATGTTCCTCTCAACGAGATTCAAAATGTCATCGCATCTATGAATCTAAAACAGAAGCTTAGCCATGAAAGTATGAAGTGGGGACAAATTAGGACAAACGGGGCTAGACGACCACGCAAGGTGTCGGGGGGTCCTCTCCTGAATTACAGCTCCACACTCTCAGGCTCTGCAGTTCTGGGTGCGTCCTAGAGCTCATCAATTTCCTGTAAGAAGAGAACTTAAAATAGTCCTTCTTCCTAGAGAGTTGCACAGCTTAAACCACATACCACCGTACAACCAGTTCTTAGCATAATGCCAGGGCATCAAGAAGCACCCATGGGGCGCCTGGGTGGCTCAGTGGGTTAAAGCCTCTGCCTTCGGCTCAGGTCATGATCCCAGGGTCTTGGGATCGAGCCCCACATCGGACTCTTTGCTCAGCAGGGAGCCTGCTTCCTCCTCTCTCTCTGCCTGCCTCTCTGCCTACTTGTGATCTCTGTCTGTCCAATAAATAAATAAAATATTAAAAAAAAAAAAGAAGCACCCAACACACATTCTTCCTCTTGAGAAAGTACATGAACCTGGGATGTGACTGCCTACTGTATGTACCACACTGAAGACAAAAGGACAGCAGGTTAGATTCTTCAGAAAACCAAGAGCAAAGTAGAAATCATGTTTGGAGACTCTTCCCTGATTTCAAAAGAAAGTAATAAGAAATGAAAATAATAAAGTTCTTTTTTTATTTTTTTAAAGAGTCTTCGATCCCAGGGACAGTACATTCAAGACAGAGAGAGGAAGTTAAGCAGGAGAAGAAAGAGCAACTAAATCTGGTTTAATTATTTTTATAAAATAGGAAACCATTTTCTGCTATTTCTGCAAATTGAAAGAACCACCTGAGCAACAGGCAAAGAAAACAGACCCACTGGAAACATCCTCGTGGAAATCTGGAATCACAGAGCAGAGGAAAAAGGTTTGGTGAGTGTCAGAGAAAATAAAAAAGGTTTATTACAAAGAAAGAAAATCGGGCTTGCTTTAGATCTCTCCACAAAACCAAACAGCAGACGAGAGGCAACATAAGAGGAAATGCATGATGGAAAATTCTGATTGTCATCTCAGATTACCATTCCTGTGAGGGCAGCAGAAAGGGTTGCTCATACATGAAAGGCCTCAGAAGTATACCTCCTGTGGGACTAGGATGAAAAAAATCACTTGATGATATGGCCTAATGCTTAGGAAAATGAATTAAATATAGAATTTCAGACTGCAGAAGACATCATTTGAAGAAAAGGGAAATAATCTATGAGATGGATTAGAGCTAAATGATTATCTTTAATGGGGTTTCATGATATGCAAATATAAAAAAATAAACCTGAAAGTAAGTTAATACTAACTCAGATTTGAAACCCTGATTTTTTTCTTTTGCATTTCTCTGATTGTTGAGCCTTGGTTGATGATGTTGTACATCTTTTCATGTGTCTTCTTTGGAAAAATGTGCTTTTTAATTGGATTATTTTTTTTGTTTGGTTTGGTTTGGTGTTGAGTAGTGTAAGTTCTTTGTATATGTGGGAATTAAGCCATTACCGCATGCATTATTTGCAAATGTCTTCTCCCATTCAGTATGTTGTCTTTTTGTTTTGTTGGTTGTTTCCGTTGCTGTGCGAAAGCTTTTATTTTGATGTTGTCCTGACAGTTTATTTTTGCTTTTGCTTTCCTTGTCTTAGGAGACATACTTAAAATAGCCCAGATATGGAAGAAACCCAAGTGTCCATTGATGAGTGGATAATGATGTGGTAAATATCTACAATGGAATATTACTCAGCAATAAAAAGGAATGAGAGCTTGTCATTTACAACGATGTGGATGGAACTAGAGTGTATTATGCCAAGTGAAATAAGTCAGTCAGAGAAAGACAAATACCATATGATCTCACTCATATGTGGAATTTCAGGAACAAAGCAAAGAAAAAAAAGAGAGAATAAAAAAATCCAGACTCTCAAATATAGAGAACAAACTAGTGGTGGCTAGAAGAGGTGGGTGGAGGATGGGTGAAGTAGATGAAGGGGTTAAGAACAAATTTTACCATGATGAGCACTGAATAATGTATAGAATTGTCGAATCACTATACCGTACACTAATATAACACTGTATGTTAATTCTACTCAAATTAAAAATAATATTAAAAGGTTATTTTGATCAAAAAGAGAAAAAAAAGCCTGCATTTCTTTTTGAAAAAATTTTATTGAGGTACAATTGATGTATAACATTATGTTAGTTTTAGCGGTACAACATAATGATCCAATATCTGTGTACATTGCGAAATGATCACCACAATAGGTTTAGTTACTATCTATCACCACCTATAGCTACAACCATTTTTGTCTTGTGCTGAGAATTTTCAAGATCTACTCTCTTAGCAACTTTCAAATATACAATACAATATTATTAACTATAGTCACTATGTGACCTAATACATCCTCATGACTTATTTATTTTATAATTGGAAGTTTGTACCTTTGACCCTCTTCACCCATTTTGCACAAGACTCTTCACCTCTGCCTCTGGCAAATACCAATCTGTTCCTTGTAAGTTTGGTTTTGTTTTAGATTCCACATATAAATGAGCTCATATGAAATTTGTATTTATTTCATTTAGCATAGTCCCCTCAAGGTCCATCCATGTTGTTGGAAATGGCAAGATTTCCTTCCTTTTTATGGCTGAATGATAGTCTATTGATATATATGCCACATCCTCATTGTCCATTCATCCATCAATAGACACTGAGGTTGCTTCCATGTCTTGGTTACGGTAAATAATACTGTGGTGAACATGGGGGTGCATATATCTCTTCACTTTGGTGTCTTGGTTTTCTTTGAATAAATTCCCAGAAGTGGAATTGCTGGATCATATGGGCGTTCCAGTTTTAACTTTCTGAGGAACCTCCATGCTGTTTTCCAGAGTGGCTACCCCAGCTTGCGTTCCCACCAACAGTGCACAAGGGTTCTTATTTCTTCACATTCTCACTAATACTTGTTATTTCTTGACTTTTTGATAATAATCAATCTAACTGGCTTTTTTTTTCTTTTTTAACGGAGAAATGGGGGTGATAAGAAAGAAGCGAAAATTTATTAGGTTTTTCCTCTTTTCAACAAGGAAGTCTTGATAAAGTTTTCTCTTTTGACACAAAGTAGGGAGAAGTTGGTCATTTTTACATTTGATAACAACTTTTCAGGACAAAAATGGTATAAATTTCATCAGACAAGAAAAACAACAACAAAAATAGCTTTTCCAAAGAGGAACAACAAAAGCAGAACAAAGGAAATAATACATAAGCATAAAAACAAAAAACTTAAAATATTAGAAATAAAACAACCATTTTTTTAAAATTGCGGTAACAGCTATGAATGAACTAAGGTCCTTTTTTAAAATGAAAAAGTCCTCAGTTAAATGATGACTTGAAATCCATCCCATTTACATGGTAGGAAATTTAAAACCCTGCTCCAGGATGTAGAAGTGAATTAGTGACAAAATATGCCATGTTCCTGGATAAGCAATCCTAACATTTTAAAGATTCTATTTATTTCTAATTAATTCATAAATAAAATATAATTCTAACAAACATTCAAAAAGAATTTTTTGGAACTTGGCAAAATTGTTTTTAAGTTATTCTTGAAGAATACACTTGGGAGAAATCAAAATAAAAAATAAAAAAAAAACAAAATAAAAATGAAAGCAGTAGACTGAAGGAAACACTTATATTTATTATATTGAAACCTATTTTAGTGGTGCATTAATTCAGAGAATGTAGTAAAGATATAAAAATGAAGATATCACTGCAATATCCTAGAAACCCCAAGAACAGACCCACATAAATAAGGCAGCATTTATGTAATTGGGTGAAGAATGTGTTATTTAATACACAATAGTGAAATATATTGCTAATTTTTTGCAGATTAATAAAATTAGATCACCACATCAAAGCACTTACCTATCTGAAGACCAATGGATTAAAAAAATAAATATAAAGATATAACCATAAAACAACTAAAATAAAATAAATGTAAAACAAGGATAAATGTTTGCTTCATCTCTGGGCAAAACAAGGATTTGTAGACCCAAAAAACAAAGGAAGGAAAAAATAATAGAAGAAAAAGTAGGACCTCACTATATTATATAAACATTATCACAATCATAACTACCTTTCTTTTTGAAAAAGCACATAAATGAAGCTAAAGGAGAGTAAGCAAAACTAAAAACTGTTGTCTACACACACACACACACTCTCACACACATACACACACACCGTTCATATCCTGACTATATAGAAGTTAATATTAATTAGAAAAAAAAATAAGCACCAAACAGGAAAAAGTGGGCAAAATACATAGCCTGATCAATTATAAATAATGAAATGCAATTGGCCAATCAACATGAAAATCAACCAATATCAACCTCATTAGTAAAGAAAGATATTCAAATTCAAACAACATGCCTATCAAATTGAAAAAGATTAAAATGTATACAATTACTGTGAGCTGGAGAGACTCCAAGAAACAGGCACTCCTATACCCATGGGTGGAGGTCTTAGCAATATATATCAAAATCCTTAAAAATGTTCATCATCTTGGGTATAGGTATCTCATTCCTAGGAATTTATTCTAGCTAAACATTCAAGAATTTACACTAGGATTTACCTGCAAGGATGATTTTTTCAGCCTTCTAGAGGCTGGTCAAAATTGATATAAGATATGTAATATCTCTTTATTGAGCACATGAAATGACCAGGCGCTCTGCCAAACCCTCCATACACATTATCTCATTTTATCCTCAAAAAGCCATGTAAGGTCCTCCCATCATTACCTCTATTTTGCAGATGAGAAGATAGAGGGTTAAAACAACTCAAATGACCAGTAGAAGAGGATGGGTACACATGGAACAAAATTAATATGAATGTAGTATAGCCATGCAAAACAATATTTCTCAGAGAATATAAAGGGACCTCACTAAAGGCTCATGGTACGTGTGTGTGTGTGTGTGAGAGAGAGAGAGAGAGAGAGAGAGAGAGAGAGAGAGCGCACAGGTACCGAACATGTGGCCATGACTTCAGGGAAAAATATATATAGAACATATGTATCTCCCTGGGAACAAGGATAGATTCAGTGAAAGGAAGCAGAGAGGGAGGCGGGGAGAGGGAGAGAGAAGAGGGGATGTGGGGCAGAGAAAGCTGTTAACACTGGTTTTCTCTCTCTAGGCTATAGAAAGCTGATCATATCAATTTTCTTCTTTTTATTATCCATCGTCTTCAAATTTTCTTCAATGAACATGCACTTTTCAAATAAAATAGAATTTTATTTAAGGGGGGGCAGATAATTGATGTCATTTTCAAAGGTCTTTTTTATAGAGAAAAGGGATTATTTTCAGATTTACAGCTGAGCCCTAATGGTTTATCCAGGGTTGCTGGGTCACTAAAGTTCTCAGAGCTACCTGATCTTAGAAGAAGAACAGGGCTGATTTATTTACCTTCGAATAAGTCTACCCTTCAGTCCAGAGAGACTGGCTTAAAAGACATTCCTTAGATCACTAAGTCCTCCCTCTGGCTAAGGGTTTTGTTCTGAGGCTGAAACCCTGTGCATTTTCCAGCTAAATATATATACGTGTGTTTATACACACACATATATATATATATCTATATATCTATCTTGATGTTGCATACTGATATGTCTGAATGCTTCCTGATTCATCCTGGCCTAGATGGAGTAACAAATCCCACTGATAATCTCCTGAACTTTCACAAGCTAAGGTTTTCATTAATAGGGGAAAACAAAAACAAAAATAAAAACAAGATGTCCTGATTGGGTCATTGTAGCAAGGTGAGTGAGTGGTCATTGCAGAGAGAGGGGGTGTTAGGTCAAGCCTGGCTAGCTTGGGGAAAGCAACCACAATGATGACCACCAGTGGGTGGGTCACAGTATGCCTAAGGCCAAAGCCCACAACGTGGAGGGCTCCTCCCTGAAGGACAGAGCATCAGAGATCTTATAGGGGATGGTCATCAGGTCAGAGAAGTAAAAGCCTGCCTCTCCTTCAAATAAGACAGAGGAATACCAAAAGTCCCCATGCTGGCAGTGTATGATTCTATTTGATCTTTTCATTCACTTACTCATTCATTCATTCATTTAAAAAACATCTATTGAAGACTTGAATTGTGCCAGGCACCGGAGACATAAAGATGAACACACAGAGATGAAATTCCTGCCTTACTGGAAGTTTATAGCCTGGTAGAATTAGATATGCACTAAACATGTACACATGTAGACATGTAGACAAATAAGCCAGTAAGAAAATAATGCGATAATTTCAAATAAAGGTAAGTGCTCAGAAGAAAATAAAATAGGGGCTGGGGGTCATGTTCTAGATGGCCATGGAAAGCCATGCCATGTGACCAGCGAGTAGGAGAAGCCAGCCACCCAAAGAGCAGGAGGTCTCCTTATTTCTTCTAGCTCGGCCATGCCTGTCCACTATGCCCATCTCCTCCCGGAAAAAACTGGAGGTTTTGGCCATGTTGTTGCCTTCCTCCCAGAGCACCCAGACTGTGCCATACAAACCATCAAGCCATTCTCCCAGGGATGTGCGTGGGTGGCTGTGCATGCATGGGTACCACAATGCATGCATATGTCCTGCCCTTCCACTAAGCCACGTGGTCAAAGAGGGGGTAAGCTGGGGGTGCATCCTACTGGTCAGTCTACAGTTGAGGGGTCTGAGTTCTTCCCAGGCATTGGTCTGGATTCCCTCACACAGCTGCTCACTGAGTGGATTTACCTGACTCACCCCAATGCCTCGTGCTCTATACAACTAGAACTGAATTCATTACCTTCCCCCTTCCCAAGCCCAATCCTCTTCCTCTGTTTCCTGTTTCAGTGATATCTCAGCGTTTAATTCTTTAAAGGTCGGTCTCTGGCAGGATCTACAGTGTGGTTGGGCAGGTTGTGCACAGCACGAATGCCAAGGGAGATGAATGGAACTGAAACCTAAACCGTAATCTCAGTAATCCAATCAATCTGGCACGAAGATGGATTCCCCCAAAGGAAGTGGTGCCTTTCTTTTTACCCAGCCCTGTACTACAGGTTGAATTTGCCAGAGCAGGTAGCTTTTTCTAATTTGCACAAATGTGCCCTTCAACTTGCTAGGCCCCAGGTCTTCCCTACAGTGAGATCTTTCCCAGAGTATCTCTGTATTATGAGTCAGTCTATATTTCTTCAACCACCTATGCCTTCTGCAACCTTCAAGGTCATTCTAAAATCCTTCTTCTTCCAGGAAGTTTTTCTGGCACTTGAGCCCACAGTAACCTCTCTCTAAAAGCACAGCATAGGCTACCTGCCCTGCTCCCCGCCCTCTTCTTGCCCATACCTTCCATAAGTGAGTTTTGCCACCCCAACTGGACTGGGAGTTTGCAAGGGCTGGGCCTGTGTGCTGGGCCTCAGGGCCATGCACTGAGTAAGGCATGGATCCTACAAACCTCAAACATGTATCTCTCTCTGCCCATGAAATTCTCCTCATGGCAGTTTTCCAGGTTGGTTTCTGCAAACTGTCTGCACTGGTCACCTGTGTGCTCCTCAGCCTGCTTTGGACATACCACATCAGAGTCTCTAGGGAGTCAGTCCCTGGAATCTGAATGATTGAGAACCTCTCAGTGGTTCCTACAGACACAAAAAGGTGGGAACCACTGCCTTAGTCACATTAAATTTCCAGAGCAAAGAGCTCCATGAAGTGAGGGACTGGACTAGGAGAGACACCATGGGTCACCGGGTGGTGGGTCACTGCTCCTTGTATCTTCCTTATACATTTCCAACCTTTCTTAAGGAAGAACAGAGACCTCTGAGTGCTGACTGGAGCCCTTTTTGAATTGTATCTTTGACTGAATAAAAGTAAAGTCCGTCATCAGGTGAGTATATGGAAGGTTATAATTTGGTACAAGTAGTTGGATAATAGATGATGGGTAGATAGATGACAGAGACGTACCTACACATGTTTACAGGTGCAGAGAAGATCTCTGGAAGGACACATATGAACGTAGACGTGGAGAATTCATGGAAAAGAACTTGTAGGTTAGAGTAGTTGAGAAAAGTTTTCCTCTTATTCTTTTTATAGCTTTTAAATAAAAACAGTATTTGTGAGATACAAAATTTCTCCCATATTGTCATAGCAAACCATTATGTCATAGCAAACTATTATGCAGTCCTATGTGCCAAACCCTGGTTTGCATGGCTGTATCTGATTTAATGAACAGATACTCTAACTCTTCCCATTTTATCAATAGGAAAGCTATGGTGGAGCTGAGAAAAGCAATTTGGACAAATTCATACCCACAGTAATGGAAGAGGCACTGAAATGTAGGCATTCTGACTCTAGAGGTCATGCCCTTGACCACTGGGCTACGCTGCTCCTTGGGCTTCCAGCCCTGGATTGGTCTTTGGGAGTTCATCTGCATCTTGGCCCTAGCAGGATCCATTAAATTCCTGATCCAAGTATTATCTTCTCTCTCCCCAGGTGTTGGGCCAATCGTAATCCCAGGCACAGATCTCAGACCCAAGTGTAGACTAACCTAAAAGTGAATGAATGAATGAATGAATCAGTCAGTGAAGCGGGAGACCAATCAGTCAATGGAGCAGTTTCTAACGGCCTTTTTAAAGAAACTGCTCCATTGACTGATTGGTCTCCTGCTTCACTGACTGATTCATTCATTCATTCATTCACTTTTAGGTTAGTTTCTTTAAAAAGGCCGTTAGAGGGATGCCTGGGTGGCTCAGTAGGTTAAAGCCTCTGCCTTCGGCTCAGGTCATGATCCCAGGGTCCTGGGATCAAGTTCCGAGTCGGGCCCTCTGCTCAGCAGGGAGCCTGCTTCCTCCTCTCTCTCTGCCTGCCTCTCTGCCTACTTGTGATCTCTGTCTGTCAAATAAACAAATAAAAATATATAAAAAAAAAACGCCATTAGAAGGGAGACTCTCTGACAGATGGGGTTGGCCTGGAGAGGGTTGGGGGTACACTGCATGTGGGGGTGGGGGAAACACAGAAGCACAAGGAATGAAGAGAGGTCCATGGCTGGAGCGCAGTGAGGTGCAATGGGTGACCAGAGAGCAAGTTTGGAGAAGTAGGCAGAAACTGGCTAGTGCAGGCCTTCAGAGAGGATTTTGAAAGGTGTTCCATTGAGGAGATGGCCATCGGGGAACCTTAGCAGCACGACCCTGCCAGCAGGCCAGGTCGCAGCAGAGTGCTGCCCTGCCTGAAGGCTGCTTGGAGTTCAGAAGCTCATGAAAGAAAGGAATGGGGGCAGGGATTCTCTGGCACACAAGCGGGGGGCCCAAGAAGGTGCCCAGGAGTGCCTGGAGGGGATCTTCACAAAGAGCTTGCTAAAATTCCCTACCGTTAACTCTCTCCCATCTCATCCACCTAGTCAGCCCGGACTCAGGTTTTTCTACAGCTGGAATCTCAGCAAAGAGTTGGCCTTTCAGGTGATGGCCCCATCCTCTAGGAGTCTGAGTCCTGGGGGCAGTACTGAGAGAGGTGGGGGAGGCCAGGCAGAGAAGGATCAGCACCGGACAGCCCCTGAGCCTGTGGGGCCAGGCAGGCTTCAGCTAGGTTCATGAAGACAAAGCAAATTGAAGCTCACAGTAGCCCACTGAGGAGACAGAAATAGTGGAGACCATCCACACGGTCCTTCAGCCTGAAACACTGGCCTCGCCTCAGAGCTTGACCCAGATGGGAACCCTTCTCAGAGCACCAGCATGTCAAAGAGGCCCACAGCTCACATCTTTGCAGTTGCTTTGCCCAAGTCAGGGAGCTAGGGTGCAGCGGTAGGTGTGAGACCCAGGGAGAATTCAGTTCAGCTCACTGCCAGCTCTGCCTTAAGTCTGCAGGAGCAGACACGCTGTCTGTACCGCTGGGATCTACAGTCTGTTGGAGAAGACAGACCTCAGAGAAACAAGCCTCTCACAGAAGTGTTAGCAAGTGCGCAGATACCCCAGATGGGCACAAGTCCTCCTGCTGGGGAGTGGGGCAGGCAGTCAGGGGGATCAGAGCTAGAAGGAAACACGAGAGCTGGACCTTGAAGACCGAGGAGAATTTTGAGCAAATGGGGAGAGGAAGGGATTTCGAGGTAATGGGCAGGGAAAGCAGAAGCAAAGCAAGGAGGCAGAAAGGTCCTTATGGTGTTCCAGAAACAAAAGAGCTGAGTGATTGAGTGGGAAAACTCTAAAGCCAGACTGCTAAGGTTGGAACCCGACTGCCACCACTAGCTGTGTGACTCTGGGCCTGTTACTTAACTTCTCTGAGCCTCTATTTCTTCATTATTTATTTATTTTTAAAGATAGTAATAACTGTACTGACTTCATAGGATGGGAGTGGAAAATTTTAAAGTTAATATTACAGAAAAATCTCCTCAGAGTGTCTGGCAGGGAGGACATGGTCAGCACTAGAAGTAGTTGCTATTACTATTACTGCTGTTGCTGTTATCGTGGTTCTCTTTGAAGGGCTACCCATCGTAGATTCAGAGAGGCTGCCGGTGGACAAGTGTTCAGGAACCAGAACTGGACCGGGAGTGGCAGACCAGCCAGGATTCCCCTTCCTGTTCTTCTGCTGAGACTGCTCCGGAGCAGAAGGCCAGAGGAGCAGTGACGGGAGGGCTAGTACCTGCCTGTGCCCTGGGCCCACTGAACAGAAGCCTCTTCAGAGCCAGAGCCCAGGGTTTGACCCCTGCTCTGACCATCTGGCAGGCTCCGGCTAAACTCCAAAGATGACCACATCAGCCACCAATGCCGCAACCATCCCGAGGGTCTGGAGGAGAATGCACAACTTTGTGCAAACTAGACGAACTCCCATGAGTCTGCAGGGTTGCCTGGAGGCAGAAGGCGAGATGGTGGTTGGGGTTAGGACCTCCCTGCCTTGTGGGGAGAGCTGGCCCGGAAGGAGCCCTGGGAATGACAGGACAGGGTAGAGGTGAGACCCAACAGAGGCCAAACAGAGGGTGAGGACCACAGCAGCCACACCTACCCCCTAGGAGGGAATCCCAGCTGTGGGTCTGAAGCTCAGAGGGAGGCCCTGGTGAGAAGTGACCCCAGCCAGGCGGAGTTCTCCACGGACATCTGTCTGTCTCAGTGGGTGGGTAAAGCCCTGTGATGATGTCCTGAATGAGCAGGATGCCAGGGTGAAAGCGGAAAACAACTTTTCTTTCACATCTGTCCTTTTAATCTCTGCTTTCCTACCTCTGGGGTGATCTCCTGATCTGGGCCTCATGCTCCTTCACCATCAAGGCCTCTGGGCACTTTCTGGCACCCAAATTAGCCTGTTTATCATCACTAAGGTGCCCAGTGCGGTATTCTAGTAAAACCAAAAGCTTTCCTTAAAGTGGCTTTTCCTCCCCCACATCCCCCAGTGCAGGAGCCGGCAGTGGGGGGCCGTCCCCTCACTCTGCTCACACATCCCCTCTACTCATCCATGCCCAGTGGGCTGTCTCTGACTCGTCCAGGGAAGAAGCAGGAAACGGGAGAGAAAGGGGAGCAAGGCCTTCCCAGTCTTGCTGGGATCAGTATGGATTCTCTCTGGGACTGACCCATGTCAGTGCCCACTCAAGGACCCTTCTTGGGTCAATTTCTTTTGAAGGTGACTTCAGAGCAGTGCTCCCCCTGTCCTTGGGACCTGTGGGGAAGCTGGTCTCCACTTCCCTCTGCTGTGTGGGCGGAAGGGTAGCGAGCCTTCAGTGCAAACTGGCCTCTCTCTTTCTCCTTCACCCCATCAGCCAAGACTCAACTGCTCGCTTTAGATTCTTCAGATGACTGTCCGACACCAGGCCATTGTCTCCCCTTATTTCTAGGGAACACGTATCAGGCTTTCCAAGAGGTCTCCTCAAGGTCCCCTTCCCCACTTGGCTTAAGGCAAGAAGGATATTCCTCCCAGCCCCACGTGGCGGTGAATGCACAGTGCTCAGACAACTCTCTTCCATGAATCACTCCAGTTCTCACCCTGCAACATTTCAAACTGGACCCTTCATGCCCTTGACCTAAATAATGAGCCAAGATCTCCAAACTGGTTTTTCCCACTCCTTCCCACATGTATGCTCTGTGTGGGCAGTCATCTGCCTCCTTTCCGAACTGAATGTTCCTGAGGACAAGATTTGTGTCTACACACACTGTCTTCTCAGCTCTTTAATTAAGAGCATTTGACAATTAAGCATTTGACACTTAATTGATAGAGTAGGCAGAATAATAGCTCCCCCCAAATGTACACGTCTCAATCCAAAGAATACATAAATATGGTAGGATAAGTGGCAAAGGGACTTAAGGTTGCTAATCAGACCTCGAGAAGGGGTCACTTACTGGACTTTGAGCATGGGTACAACATAGTCATAAGGGTCCCCATAGGTAGAAGAGGGAGGCAGAAGATCAAAGTCTGAGAGGGATTTGAAGGGGCAGCCCTGCTGGTTTTGGAGATGGAAAGAGCCCAAAACCAAGAAATGAGGGCAGCTTGCAGGAGCTGGAAAAGGCAAGAAAATGGATTCTTCCCCTCAGGCCTCCAGGAAGAAACACAGTCCTGTTGATACTTTGATTTTAGCCCAATGGAAGCCAGTTGGGTCTTCTGATCTATTCTGAACTACTGGAAGGTAATATGTGTATTGTTTCAAACCACTAAGTTTATAGTGTTTTTTTTTATGGTAGCCATAGAAAACTGATACAATTGGTGCCCAATAAATACTGGTTGAATCATGATATTACATTGAATTGCAAAGTTGTCTGACAAATGGGGGAGGAAGGACAAACATCTGGAGGGCAGTCTCTTCCAGGCCATGGGGAGTTTGTGGAGCCGTCCCTGGACACTCCGCTTGCCCACCTTGTAGCAACAGATGTTTGGGTCCCCATGCTCAGAGGGGCTCCGTCCTGGACAGGGCTGGATTCCCATTGCCAATTGCTGGTATGCGAAGTCTCACTTTCCAGTCCGCCTGCACACCACTCTTTTCTGCACTGCTGTTGATGTTTTTCAAAACTGTAAATTAATGTCTGTACCTACTGGATATTTTCCTTGCAATTCAGGGAAGTATAGTAACATGAAAGTAGAAGCTCTCCCCCACCCTGATGTATGCGTACACAAACACACTTGCATGCACACACACCAAGTATTTTGACATACAACGAATTGCTCACCATCTTGGTTTGTTCCTGTTATATCCTGGAGACCTTCTCCTGTTAGTATACAGAAATACACTTTGTTCTTTTGAATAGTTGCATCATAGTCCACTGTGCCATAACTCACACAAACCTCTGCCACAATGGCATTAATATAGATTGGTGTATAATAGAACAGATTCTTCAGTTTTTAATCACATTCTCCCAGGACCATGCATTCATGGGCATTTTGTGCCTCATATAAACCCTGAGTATTCATTTAAGTATACCCACATTCCACATCAAATATAAATTTTTGTTGTAAAAACTGAAAGGATTTTTATGATTTTGCTTTTGAAATAATTTGGCTCCCAGTAACTTATTTAATTTATGGCTGACTACAGTTTCTCAGCAATCACCATGCAGACTCAGGAATTCTCACAAAGTGAGAAAATCTAACCTGCAAATAGTTTGTTAACTGTGATGACATTTTTATGGATATTAAATTTAATAATCAATGAATGTGACCTAATGCTGCTCTTCACAGATGTTTAAATAAACATTTGTTAATTTTTGTTTTGCTGCTTTCTTCTTGTATTTGGAAACCAGTTGTTGTCTTTGTCAGACCTCTTGTTTTGCTGGGAGCTTTTTTGAGAATATAGCATTTCCTAGAGACAATGAGTAGAGTACCCCAGGGGGAAAACAGCACTGTTTCCAGTACCTCTTGGTTGCTGGCTGGACTTGCTCACAAGGTGAGAGGGCAGGAGAGCTGAAGTGTGCTGGGGCAGGAACCTCACAGGGGTCCCAAATGGTTATTTCCCAAGGTCTGAGGCAACAGAGCAGCCTATGAAATGGAATGCGTCATAAAGATGAACCAGAGACATAGCTAAAGAATCAAGGAAGATAACTTGAGGCTGGCCTTTTAGGAAGGGAGTGAGACTAGTTAGGAATTGTGTGCCCCCAAATTCCTCATGCCCATATTCCAATACTATCTCTGAGAGTTTTATTTTATTTATTGTAATGGGGAGGGTCTCCCTCATTTCCCTCCCAAGGGGTGACCAACGCTTCAAGGCCTGGGGGTCTCTAATTTTGTGCTCTGCCTACTGTAAAGCCAGAACCGGCAATGGATGGGTAAATGCAGGATCTCCATCAGGAGGTAAATGTCCCCATCTGCATTGCTACATGTAAAAATGTCATACTGATCAGAGCAGTAAGTGCTCAGGAGGGACGGGCAACATAATGACAAAGACAATTTGGCATCTCACTTGATTTCCTCACACACAAAAAAATTAACATTTTTGAAAAGATTGACTTTCTCCATGGAAATTCCTCTCCAATGTAAGCACTTGCTAGATGATGGGCTATTATAAATGCTTATGATCATGAGGATGAGATTTCTATAGCATCAGATGCTGTTATTACTTTGAATGAAATCACTGTGAGGACAATTTCAGGTCCCACAAGCAGCCCTTAGCTTTAAGATGTCCCCGCGGATCAGAACACAATTTTCATAGCTCAGTAACACAGGCAGCCAAGAAGCTGGGCAGAGCCATTGGGAAGGGAGGAAGGCCAAAGGCATGGAATGCTACGTGACCAAGAAAAGAATCAATGAGACAAGACAAAGATGTATAATCCTGTCTCTTGGGTTATCCCACCTGGGATAGGAAAGAGCTCACAATGTCAGGCACATACAGTTATTTTCCTAGTTTGGTCTTGATAGACTCTCTGGAAGACTTTTGCCTGGGTCTATGTGTGTGCTATATATTATTCTTCTTGGCCATCATCTTCCACCTGTCCACTCTAGGTCACTGTGGAAGTGACTTCTGCCACCAACAATAGCAAACGCATCCTCTCTTATAGCCATGTTTAAGACATCAATATTGTACCTGCTGCCAGAGTAGCTGCTGATTCCAGATCAAGACTGATGTGGCCCAGTATTGAAGGGGTCTACCTTGGTGTTTTCTCCTTGTGCAAGAGAATGCTTGTGGCCCCCCAATACCTACGTATATCCTTTATTCTTAGTAAAAGAACTCCAAGTTTTAGCTAGACATATTGCCATCCAGCAAGAAGACTGTATATCCTGGCTCTCTTGTGGCTACATGTAACTGGAAAAGTAAGTTCTGAAGCAGAAATGTTGTGAAAGACTTCAGAACCTCTCAAGATGGTGAGGGTATGAAAACAACCCTCCCACTTCCCCTTCCTTTCCTCTTCCTTTTGCCCAGAAAGCAGCAGATGTGATGGGTGGAGCTCTATCCACCACCTCAGACCCCAGGATGACCTTAAGGATGGAAGCCAGGTGCTGAGGATAACAGAGTCTTGTTCCCTAATGATGCCACGAAGCCACCACACCAGCTTGTCCAAGCCACTTTCATTTTGGGTATTCGTTCATTCAATCACTTAGAAACCAAAGCCATTTTCTATATAGTTATTAAATCGGTTCCTAGAAAACACAAATGGGTCTTATACCCATTATCTGCAACATCATCTTCATCGTTTTGTTTTTTTTTTTTAAATCAAGATATAACTGGCAAACAACATTGTATTGGTTTCAGGTATACAACATAATGACTTGATATTTGTTTATACAACGTAATAGTCACCACAATAAGTCTAGTTAACACCAGTCACTTCACATAGTTATAATTTTTTTCTTGTGATGAGAATGTTTAAGATCTGTTCTCTACGTAACTTTCAAATCTACAATATTGGTATTGTTAACTAGAGTCCCTATGCTGTCCATTATATTTCTGGGACTTATTTATCTTATGACTGGAGTTTTGTACCTTTTAACCACCTTCATCCATTTCAACCTTCCCTCCTCCACCTCTGGCAACCATCAGTCTGTTCTCTGTATCCATGAGTTCAGGTTTTTTCTTTTCCTTTCCTTTTCTTTCCTTTCCTTTTCTTTTCTTTTCTTTTCTTTTCTTTTCTTTTCTTTTCTTTTCTTTTCCTTTCTTTTCCTTTCCTTTCCTTTTCTTCTCTCTCTCTCTCTCTCTCTCTCAGAGTCCAAATAAATATAAGTTCAGATCAGACACTATCTACCTTTATCTGAGTTATTTCACTGGGTCTCTGTGTTTTATGTAGTCAAACTGTATGCTAGCTTATACACAGCGGTTGTTATAGAAAGTTCTAGTCCTAAAGCTTCTGGAAACCATACAGAAAATGTTCCTTTAGATTTTTCTCACTGTCCATGGAAGTCTTTTGACCCTGTACCCAGACAGGAGCTCAGGGAGGCTACGTGACACTGAGTAATAGGTGAGGCATTCTCTTACCTCACTGCCGACACCTCACCACATCATCATACACCTCCATCCTGTCCCTTCTGGGGTGACTCACCTCCTTATAGAATCCTCTGCCCTCCATCAAAATAGACCACTGGTGGGCCAGCCCCAACCATTCGCTGGCTCTGCTTCAGTCCCAGGGTGGATACAGTTCATGATAAAACTATGAGTCCTCCTATAGTCTTTCTCCTATAAAATGCATGTGCTCCCTGCTTCATACCTGACCTTCCTTCAAGGTGGCCTCTTTGAAAAGTTGAGAGACAGTAGTTTCTTGTAGTCACACTGGGCTTCTCCAGCTGGAATCTCATAGCCCAGCAAAGAGCACAACTGTGTGGGGGGTACTTTCCCCTGTTATGACCAGACGAATTAGCCCCTGGGTCAGTGAGTGTTCCTTGTTAGTAACTGTGTTAGTTAGATATTTGCTCCACAGGTAATTTCTCACTGGTCCCTCCACCTTCACAAGAGGAGTAGAGTCTCTCTCATGTTGAGCTTTGCTGTGTGACTTGCTTTGTCCAACAGAAAGTGTGTAGAAGGGATGACAGGTGAGGTCCAAGTCTTAAGATAACTTGCTTTCAGAAGCATCCCATGCTTCTGGTTGTCCCTTTGGGAATGTCCCACTTACATTGTGAGAACAATATCCTGGACTCTAGAAAGATACAACTGGAGTAGCGCTTCTCCAACTAACCTATGGTCTGAAGCAGGGGCATCCCAGCTGACCGAGGGTCCTGCAGATTTGAAAATAAACAGTACTGTTTTAAGTTCCTAGATTTGGAGGCTATTATTTTTTTAAAAGTAGCATTATTTCAGTAAAAGCCTAGCCAATACAGTATGTTAAAAATCCCCTCTTGTGCCTTACGATATCTTTCAAGTCTCTGGGTAGAAAAAGACCCTTTGAATCCACTAGTGTGAATTCAGACCTGTGAATGTGGACAGACTGGAGCCACACTCTCTGGAGTGCTCTAACTTGTGATTTCTCTCTATCCTGAAAGATAAAAGGTATGGACCCCAGCACCTCCCTGGAGGAGGGCCTCCTCCATCTGATTTGTTGCTGGCTCCTTCCAAGACCCACCACCCCCATGTGCTTTCATAAGCAGTAGATTCTTTTCAAAACACCCTCCAAAACATAGCCAGATCTGCCCTCTCAGTGGTTCTTCAGAACAGCTTAACTGATCCTGTCAGCCCTATGTTTACAATCCTGCAGCAACTCTTTATAAATAATGAAAGCTCCCATTCCTTAGCTGAAAGGACAAGGCCCTTCATATTCTTGCTTCTCCCTTCCGGTCTGCCAGTCGGTGCCACCCTTACCCCTCCATCTTCAGAGAAGACCAGTAGTTCCCAAAGGCATCCTGCTGCCCCTTACCAATGCACACACTTTCCACGGCTTGCATGCCTTCCCCTCATTTCCTGGGGTGTGACTATCTCAAGGTGACAGTGATATGATTGATGGAAAGATGCTAATAGTCACAGGAAAAGGGAATGACTTTCTTTAATATAAAATACAGGAAACAGCTAACTACACAGAGCAGGGAATACAGCAGCAGGCCCAGTCCAAAAGGGGGCAGTAGTTAGGATCTAGTTTAATTGTTGTCACAGATAGACCCAAATTCCTGATGCATCCTTCAGATTCAGCTCAAGCCTTACCCCTCAGCCTTCCTGGGTCTGTTTGCTACCCGTTGCCCTAGCCCTGGGCAGCTAAGGGAACTGATGCATTATTATACCAATGGTCTGTAGAGGTCAGAGAGCCAGTTTGGGAGCTTGGGGAAGACAGTTGATCTGTCATGCGCTTTTATATTCCCCAGACATCACCTGACACATTGAAGGTACTCAACGCCTAGCTGATGAGCAACTGTACTGTTGTGTTGGGGTGGGAAAGGCAGCAGCCCAACTGGTTGATAGGTGCCACCTGGATGACAGAGATCTGCCATGGACTTGGAGGTGTGCCCCTTTAGTGGCCTCCCTGCCTCTGGGCTCATCTCCCAAATGCAACCAAACAATTTTCTATAGCGCAGAACTGGCCATGTCACTCCCCTTCTTACAACCTTCCAAAAGTCCCCATTACTCCGAGGTTTGAGTGTGAACCCTCCCTTGTGTCCACCAAGGGGGGATTGTTATATTTAGCAAATCAAATAGGACACCCAGTTAACTTGAATTTCAGATAAGCTGTAAGTAATTTTGGTATAATTATGTCCCATGCAATATTTGAGACATATACTAAAAACAAACTTGTTTATCTGAAATTCAAACAGTGTCTTGAATTTTACTTAGCGATCCTGTTTGCACATCCTATGGTCCTGCCTTCCTCTGGATTCTCCACTCTCAATCAGCCTCTGCCCTAGCCCTGTGAAACCCCTTCAGTGCCCCCCTTTTTTCTTCTGTATTTGCTCCTGTGAATAGCAAATGGATTAAGACCTACAAAGTACTTAGAACTGTCCCTGTTGTGTTCAGCCCATTGTAGGAGATACTGAAGTTTTGCTGTTAGTACATACCTCATTGGGCATTCCCACCTTACCTCATTGCTCTATGTTGCCAGGCTAACTCCCGTCTTAGAGCATGCTGGTGATCTCAGATCATCAGTCTCCTCTTAAGAAGCTTTCTCTGAACGTGCCTGGGTGACTCAATCAGTTAAACCTCTGCCTTTGGCTCAGATCATGGTCCCAGGGTCCTGGGATCCAGTCTCACATCGGGCTCCCTGCTCAGCAGGAGTCTGCTTCTCCCTCTGCCCCTCCCCCTGCTTGTGTTCTTTCTGTCTCTCACCCAAATAAATAAATAAAAATAAAAAAAGCTTTCTCCAACCACACTTTTGACAAGATTGGGGGTATATGCCTCCAAGAACCCTGCATTTACCCTATTACAACTCTTATCCCCCTGTGTTACAATTTCTTGATAGTTATAAGTACTTTAAGTAGTATAAGTAGTTTCTGTTTCTGTTCCAGACTGCAACTTCCAGAGAGGAAGGGATTGTGTCTGTGTTGCTCACATATTGACACCTGGTACCAAGCACAACACTCAGCATAGACGGCAGCACTCAGCACATCCTGAATGAAGAAATGGCATTCTGTGGTCCCTAGATTATTCATGAGCTGGTTTCCTTGATAATTCAATCCCTTAGTGGTCAAGGTCAAGAGAGAATCTCATGCTGCCCATTTGGGGTGTCCATTCCACTTGGGGTGCTCATTCCTAGTCCTTGTAGAAAGGAGGCAGAATAGCAGAGCTCCTAATTTGGTTCTTTGTCACCACTGGCAAACCAGGTTTGATATCAGGAAAGTTACTTCTGTGCCCTGAATCCAGTGTCCTCATCTGAGATGTGAGGCCAGTAAATCCACATGGGCAGACTTGACTGGGGCTGGAGGGTGATCAACCCTAGTGATGCTGCTGAGAGGACCCTGTGCACAGCAGTAAATGCTAGTTTTGTTTTTCTCTCTCCCTGTGGGCTAGACAGGGCTGCTTTCCTTCGGAGGAAATATAAAGTTTGGAAGCAGGTGACTGACACCCGGTAATGTATTTAAAGCAATGAATTTCGGTTTCAGATCAGAACCCAGAAAGCCCACACTTTAAAGATGAGAGGGGGGAAATGTGGACGTGAGAGAGAGACCACGTCTAGGGACTTGAGAGAGAGAAAAAAGAGTCTGGCAGCAGCGGTTCAATCATCAAGGTGAAGAGTTAAAAGATGATTGATTTTCCTCCTTGATGTCCACGTTTCAAGGGCCTTGTTGGATTCCTCCTGGGAAATCAACTTTGAGGTACATCTGCTGCACAAAGTCATTTCCTCTAGCTCTGTTTCCAGTGGCTCCTGGGGCCTGGGCAGGGAGGAAACACCAGTCCCTGGAAATCCGTAGACTGATTTGGGGCCATCCCTCACTCTTCCCCTGTAACATGATGATGTCTAGAGTACTGAGCTTGGAGTACCTGAATTCAACCCAGCTGCCTGGTTGTCTGGCTTTGGTGAGCAGATTCACATATCTGACTGACTAATATTGGATAAACTCCAGGGGACAACAGTGTGGGGTCTTGAAGAGTAGGGGTAAGTAGATGGGATAGGGATAAGCCAGATAATGTGTCCTTGGGACACTCAAAGTCAGCACAAGAAAGCCAATGTTTCCCAAGGCAGAGTTCGAGAAGCAAGCAATGTAGAGGTGGGTGGAGGTAGGTATAGAGTGAGAAAGGAATGGGAAAGGTAAAAAAAAAGTCCATGTTTGCTGGGAGATGGGGAAGGCACGTGATAGAGTGTCTGGAGTGCCCAAAGCCCGAGTTTACCTGTCCCTGGTTGAAATGGGCAAATCTGGCTTAAAGGCCTAGGGTCAAGGTTGACCAATGTGACTTTAACCTTACAAAGATTGGATGAGGATCACATAAAGTAATGGGTGGGAAGTTCTGTCACATAAGGCTTGTTAAAGGCTCTGAGTAAGAATAAAAATATAAGTCAGGCAGGGAAAGGACTGAAAAATCAAACTGAAGTTTATCTTTCCTGTCTCAGATACTGGGGTTCTCTGCTGGACTCCTGGCTACCTTGAGCTCCTTTGACAAGTGTGGCCAGGACTGACTTGCCCCAGGCAGCAACCCAAGCTAAAGCCTTTGCCACCAGCAGCCCCTTCAACAGTATTGGCCTCTTTCTCTGATTTCCTGAGATAACTAGGACCTGTGGGCCAAATCTGACCTACTGTCTGTTTTTGCAAATAAAGTTTTATTGAAACACAGCTGTGCCCTTTCATTAACATACTGTCTTTGGCTGTTTTCACACTACAACAGCAGAGCTGAGTCATTACAACAAAGACCATATGGCCTCCAAAGCCTAAGTATTTATTATCTGGCCCTTTACAGAAAATGTTTGCCAGTCCCCAGATTAGATGCATAAATGTTTGTGGGTGAGACCAGACTCAAGACTTCTTGTCCTGCTCAGGCAACACTGTCTTTTGCCAAAAGGCTTCAGAACACTGCAGCTTGGATTTTGTTGCCCAAATCAGAGGAATAGGAAAAAGGAGAATTTCAGGGCTGGGAAGAAGGAATTGTAGAAGAGATAGAAATATGTATCTTGGTCTGACAAAAACTTCCTAACTTGCTCCCGAAGTGAGGAGTACATGGGGAAAGAGGAAAATAGGATTTTAAAAATTAAGAGCAATCTGACTCAGGGTTAGTTCAATTCTTCCTTCTCCTTGCTGTGTGACCCTAGGCTGTTACTTAACCTCTCTGAGTCTCAACTTCATTTCCTAGAAAATAAGAATAATAGAGAGTGAGAATAATAATTCTCACAGAGTGACATCACCAATGTGACTATATTGATTGTTCCTGACTTTCCTTCCCCTCACAAGAAGAATAACTAAACAACTATTCAAGAACAAGACACCCTAGATCATTGGGATGAGACTGAAGCACTCTCTGAACCACAGAGAATAAGACAGACTACATTAAAAGGATAAGAGAGGTGGTTATACAATGACCCCATTGCACTTCCTCAATGTCACCACAACATCATGTCAAGAGGTCTCCCCTGATTCTCCAGTGGGAGATCCAGGAGGGACAACCAGCATCCCTCCAACGTTGTGGGTCTCTTTGTAGGAGTACATACTCTGATCCTACACAACTGGCACTGCAGAGGAATCTGTGGGGCTCAACCACTAGAAATCTGATTGTGATGGAGAAGGGAGGGGGGGCTTGGAACAACCAGCCATGGATTTTGGCAGACCAAGTTCATACCTACAGTGACCAAGTAGTAATCCAAACCATAGCCTTTGCTCATCTGCACAACCAGGTCAGAGGTTCACTCTGACCAGAGAACATGGCAGAGAGCAGATCTGCCTGATTCAGATCCTCAAATGAGGATTTTTGCAGGCCATTGGGCCTGGTGCACCCATGTCAGTCAAGGTGCTAAGCCACAGCCCCAGCCATTGTAAAGAGTATCTTCTGGCCCCATTTGACCAGAAGGGCTGGTGACAACTCCTAGAAGCAGCGTGGCCCATCAGCTTTCGAGTAGAGAGGCAGGCAGGCAGAGCTGATTGCCCCAGTACAAAGGGGAGCATTCCTGGGCTATGCACAGGCAGGGGAATTAATTCATAGCCAGGACTAAACGTAGCTCCTGACCCCTCCCATCCAGAGATCCTGTTTGGGAAATCGAGGGGAGCCTGGAGCAGCCCCTTCCCACCCAGTTGGGGGAGCTGTGATATAACCCCACCCACTGTGAAGAGTATCTTCTGGCCCCTTCTGACCAGAAGGGCTGGTGACAACTCCTGGAATCTGTGTGGCCCAGCTGGAACTTGAGCCTAGAGTTGGGCAGTCAGGTATGATAGTATGCAGAGCAAAGCCAGTGGCCCTGTTCAGTCAGAGAACTTAGGGTGTGGGTCAACTTGAGTTAAGATGACCAACTAAGAGCTTTACAAGCCTTAAAGCTGCTTCTCCCACTGTGCCCAGGCAGGGAATGTGATTCAAAGCCCCACTCATTCCTGTTCTACCAGGGAATCTACCCATAGGGAATCTACCCACAGCACACAGGAAACTCCATAGCCCATTTGACAATGCCATGTACAGTGGCATTTGAACAGAGCACATAGCCCATGTCTTATTTCATCTGCAGAGCAAATCAGTGGCTTCACCTGACCAGGAAATTCAATGCACACTCTGGCCTGATTCAGGTCCCCAAATCATGGCCCTGAATTCTATCCTGCTTCTCTGCCAGTGTAGGAAAATTAACTTAGAGCCCCATTTAGGACAGAATATAATCCACAGCCCCAACCATCTAGTAAGTGACCTGACTGGAGAATCTTGACAACCTTGGAGCCCATCCTACAGCCTCACTTGGTTGGGAGCCAAGCCAGCAGTCCTATCCAACCATTCTCAGTAAGTGGCAAACATCCCCATCCCTGTCCTTAGAACTTCAACTTTAAACTGGAGATGGTAAAAAGAGACAAAGAAGGTCATTATATAATGATAAAGGGGCAATATATCAAGAAGTTATAACAATTATAAATATTTATGTGCCCAACAGTGGAACACCTAAATATATAAAGCAAACACTAACAGAGCTAAAAGGAGAAATAAACAGTAATATAATAATAGCTGGGGACTATAATACCTAACTCTCAACAATGGATACATCACCCAGACAGAGAATCAATAAGAAAGTAGCAAATGTGAACACTATATACCAAAAGGATCTAACAGACATATACAAAACACTCTATCCAACAATAGCAGAATACATATTCTTCTCAAGTAAACATGAAACATTTTCTAGGATAGACCACATGTTAGGTGACAAAAAAAAAGTCTTAGTAAACTCAAAAAGATTAAAATCATACCTAGCATCTTCTCAAAACACAATGCATGAAATGAGGCATAAATAGCAAGATGAAAACTGGAAAATGTACCAACACATATAAATTAAACAACATGATCCTGGACAACCAGTGGTTCAAAGAAACAATTAAAGGGGAAATAGAGTGGTTTCTTGAGACAAAAAAAATGGAAACACAATATCTCAGAGCTTGTGAAATGCAGCAAAAACATCTCTAAGAGGGAAGTTCATAGTAATAAATGCCTACATTAAGAGTCAAGAAAGACCTTAAAAAACAACCTAACTCTACACCTGAAAGGACTAGAAAAAGAACAAATTGAGCCCCAAGCTAGCAGAAGAAAGGAAATAATAAAGATTAGAGCAGAAATAGATGAAATAGAGACAGAAAAACAATAGAAAAAATTAACCAAATAAAGAATTGGTCCTTTGAAAAGATAAACAGAATTGAGAAACCCCTAGCCAGACCAACCAAGGAAAAAAGAAAAAGGACCTAAATCAACAAAATTTTAAATGAGGTAAATACCAAGTAGTGCAATTGCAGGGTCATAGGGAAGCTCTATTTTTAATTTCTTGAGGAATCTCCACACTGTTCTCCAAAGTGGCTGCACCAACTTGCATTCCCACCAACAGTGGAAGAGGGTTCCCCTTTCTCCACATCTTCTCCAACACATGTTGTTTCCTGTATTACTAATTTTGGCCACAATATTGTAATGTGGTATCTCAATGTGGTTTTAATTTGAATCTCCCTGAGGGTGAGTGATGATGAACATTTTTTCATGTGTCTGATAGCCATTTGTATGTCTTCATCAGAGAAGTGACTGTTCATATCTTCTGCCCATTTTTTGAAATGAAAAAAAAATTACAACAGATATCATAGAAATTAAATCATAAGAGGCTACTATGAGCAACTATATACCAACAAACTGAAAAATGTAGAGGAAATGGGGAAAATCTTAGAAACATGAAACTTAACAAGACTGAATTAGGAAGAAATAGAAAATCTGAATAGGACAATTACTAAGAAAAATATTGAATCAGTAACCAAATATCTCCCAGCAAAGAAAAGCCCAGGACTAGAGGACTTCCCCCATCAATTTTACCCAGCATTTAAAGAAGAACTAACACTGATTATTTGTAAATTCTTTCAAAAAAAAAATTGAAGAAAAGGGAATGCTCCCAAACTCATTTTATGAGTCCAGAATTACCCTGACACCCAAACCAGAAAAGGGTGCAATGAGGGAAAAAAGCTATAGGCCAATATCTCTGATGAATATAACTGTAAAAGTTCTCAATGAAATACTAGAAACTGAATTTAGCAGCACATAAAAAGTATTATTCACCATGATCAAGTGAAGTTTATCCTTTGCATGCAAGGATGGTTCAACATACACAGGTCAAACAATGAGATACATTGCATTAACAAAATGAAAGAAAAGAACTGTGATCATGTCAGTAGATGCAAAAAAAGCATTTGACAATATTCAACATCCACTTATGATAAGAACTCTTAACAAATCAGGCATAGAAGAATATATTTCAACATAATATGTTCCATATATGATGAACCCACAGCTAACAATATACTTAATGGTGAGTCAAAACATTTTCCTCTAAGATCCAGAACAAGGGTGCCCACTTTTACCACTCCTATTTAACGTAGTACTGGAGGTCCTAGCTAGAACAATGAGACAAGACAAAGAATTAAAAGCTATCAGGATTGGAAAGGAAGAAGTAAGATTATCTCTATTTGTGGGTGACATGATTTTATACAGAGAAAAATCTTCAAGACCCAACCAGAAAAACTGTTCAGTCAATGAATTCAATAAAATTTCAGAGTACAAAATTACCATAAAAAATCAGTAGTATTTCTCTACAGTAACAATGAATTTTCTGAAAAGGAAAATTCCAAATAGCATCAAAACCAATAAATACTTAGGGATAAATTTAACGAATGAGGTGAAAGATCTCTACTCCTGAAAATTACAAGACATGGATGAAGGAAGGAATAAAGAAGACATAAATAAATAGAAAGGTATTTCATGTTTATGAATTGGGAGAAATAGTATTTTCTCATCACAAGCAAAAAGGTTTTTTTCTTATTTTCTTTTTATTGTGTCTATATAAGAAGATGCATGTTAACTGAGCCCATTGTGTTCACCCTTTTACAATATAAATGTAAATGATGTTCAAACCATCATGGCATAGCATTTAAACTCATACAGTGATAAGTGTTAATTATTTCTAAATAAAGCCAAGATTGTTGGGGGAGGGGGAGAAAAACAAAACCCAGCCTTTTTCACTACCCAGATACAACTACTGTTTTATATTTTGAGGTATTGGCATCTCATTGGAATGATGAGCTCATTTCTAATGATCATGTTATGGTATATTCAAATTAAACACAGTTTAAAAAATAATAGAGCTTCCCTGTGACCCTGCCATTGCACTACTGGGTATTTACCCCAAAGATACAGATGTAGTGAAAAGAAGGGCCATTTGTACCCCAATGTTTATAGCAGCAATGGCCACGGTCACCAAACTGTGGAAAGAACCAAGATGCCCTTCAACGGATGAATGGATAAGGAAGATGTGGTCCATATACACTATGGAGTATTATGCCTCCATCAGAAAGGATGAATACCCAACTTTTGTAGCAACATGGACGGGACTGGAAGAGATTATGCTGAGTGAAATAAGTCAAGCAGAGAGAGTCAATCATCATATGGTTTCACTTATTTGTGGAGCATAACAAATAGCATGGAGGACAAGGGGAGTTAGAGAGGAGAGGGGAGTTGGGGGAAATTGGAAGGGGAGGTGAACCATGAAAGACTATGGATTCTGAAAAACAATCTGAGGGGTTTGGAGTGGTGGGGGGTGGGAGGTTGGGGGAACCAGGTGGTGGGTATTATAGAGGGCACGGATTGCATGGAGCACTGGGTGTGGTGCAAAAACAATGAATACTGTTATGCTGAAAAAGAAAGAAAGAAAGAAAGAAAGAAAGAAAGAAAGAAAGAAAGAAAGAAAGAAA
>NC_081570.1:25767964-25768396 GCF_022355385.1 Mustela nigripes | reverse complement strand
GAAAACTAAAAAAACATTAAATAAAATCTTAAAATAGAGTTTAAAATACACAATTTTATATACATGCCAAATGTGAATGAAATCTACTTTATCTCCATCCACTGAAATATGCATATGTGTGCATTGACACCAATAAAAAGATGATATATCAGTAAAAAAAAAATAGTAATTCTCACAGGGCAAAATGCATGTGAAGTATTTGGCATGGTACCTGGTACATGGGAACCATTTATAAAATGTCATTGTTACCAATATCATTATAAACAATACTTGAGATGGAGAAAGGGGCCTATGTTGCCTTTACTCCCAAGTTCCCACAAGGGAGTCACTTTTTTATAAATTTATTTTTTATTTATTTTCAGCATAACAGTATTCATTATATTGCACCACACCCAGTGCTCCATGCAATCTGTGCCCTCTATAATACCCACC
>NC_081570.1:25751990-25762964 GCF_022355385.1 Mustela nigripes | reverse complement strand
GGCTTTCTATTTCTTCCTGGTTCAGTTGTGGTAGTTTATATGTTTCTAGGAATGCATCCATTTCTTCTAAAACAAGGGAGTCATTTTTAAGTGTTAGAAATGTGATACAAATTGCCTGGAGTACAGGAAACATGCTATGGAAATTGCAAAGCAGAAGTTATGGTTCTATATATTCTGCAACAATGAAATACTAATAACTATCCATCACATGACAAAATAAAAGTTGCATCTATGCCCACTTGATTGGTGCCACTGCCCCTACGCCAATTTTTTTAATTGGCCCATGAAAGTTACTCGGCTAAGTTTTCAGGTCTGGGACTTCCTGGTGAGCAACAGGCAAGCTGCTTCTGCTCCTCTTCCAGCCCCATGGCAGCTCCATCAGGAAGGCAAGGCTCTGTCCCACTTGCCTGCCAGTGCCAGGGTCTCACACTCTGGAGAGCTCTTCTCACGCCTCTCCCATCTCCCCACACACAAGCCTTGGCTTCCATGTGTGGGTGAAGGGTGCTGCCGGAATGAGTCTGAGGTCAGCTTCTCTCTCACCAGCCCCCAGTGGGGCGCTGGTTAACCAGCTCTCTGGGGGAAAAAGAAAGAACTCTGGTTGGTAAGCATTTGCTGGTGTTTAAGGTGTGAATGCTCCCACAATGACAAATTTCAAGCTGTCAGTGGCTTGCAGAATTCCGGAGCCAGTGCGAATCCATGGGACCACACATGTCCTCTTTCTCCATGCTATACTTAGCCCTATTTCCCTGCCCCAGGTACCCTGTTTGAGACCATCTCTTAACACTGCCTCTGGGAAATTCCCTCTGGGCTTCCCAGTGAGTTCTTCCAGAGAGTCTGGGATACTGGGGCTTTTACCTTTATTCCCCCTTTGCCCCTGATTCTGAATGGACCTATATTGTTCTTTACACCAGAGCTAGCCTCCCCTGTGACCCACCTGGTGACCCACCAGCCCACAAACTCATCCCTTCTTCGAAGGCTCACCTGCCCCGCCCCCCAACTTTGACCCCACCCAGCCATGACCTTCATTCCAGTCTTACCATTTACTCCCAGACTTGGCTGCAGCCTCCTCACTGGTCTCCCCGGGCCCCAGACATTCTCTCTCTCAATCCATTCTCCCTAGAGCCACCTGAGAAATTGTTATAAAACGTAAATAAAATTGGACTCTCCCCAACCCCATCCCGCTTAAAAAACCAAAAATAGAACAAGAAACAAAAAACATTTTGTTTCCTATCACCTGCAAGATAAAGTGAGGAATACTTTTCACTGTTAGAGTGGGGTTTTTGTTTCTTTTTGTTTGGATCACAGGTACAAAGGGTCAGATTACCACAACACTCCTTGCTCTGTGGGATGCTAATGTCAAGATCCATAGACACCCACTCTGATTTAATGTATTTATGCGTGCTCCTCTCTCACTAATCCTCTCCTTATTAAAGGTGGCCACATGAATATATTTTATGTGTACTCTCGAATTCCTAGGTTACCTTGGAAAATAAAGATTGTCTTAATCTACAGAAGAGGTACCATGTTAACGATCTTGTCATATTTCCTGTCTTTCCATTCAGCACTGTGTCAACTTCTGTCCATTCAGTCATGGGTGTACCTGGTTTCATTGCCTCTGCTGCTCTTTTGAACACCCCGCTGACCTCTGAGAACACCTAGCTGACCTCTGACTCCTCTCCTACAGCTGTGCTGCTATGTGCATTCCTGTGCATATCCCCTGTGGACTGGTCTGAGAATTTCTCAGGGAAAAGGTGGGGTTGCTTCCTTAGTTGATGAGGTCCCACTACATGTCCCTCCAGTATGGCTGCATAGTTCATATCCCGTGGCCCAGACACCATCACCATTTGACTCCTGGCTACCTCTCCAGGCCCTAATCCTTCCAACTCCTCCTAAGTTCTTGTCACCCAAAGTACTCACCAATTCACTGAAGGTGAGTGTTTTTGAAGACTGTTTAGCCCAACTCCCTTATATTATGGATTAGAAAACAAGGGTCCAGAGAGTGGACATTACTGACTCAAGTTCACTTAGTGCAGAATAGCTTAACTAAGAGAACCTAGGTGTTCTTGACGATTCAAGACTCTTTTCACATTACTCCAAGGTCAATTTCATCCTCCATTTTGCAGAAGTAAGTGAACAAGGGAGTTCCAGAATAATAAGATCACAAACTTTGGGTTACATGGAAAATTTTAAGAAGAGGGAAAAATCATGGCTCTTTTAACCCTGGAATTATCTTCCTTCCTGACATAGAATAAGCGAGAGCCACATGCTCATGGGGGAGGGGGTTGTGCTGGGCTCACTCCAAATCATGCAAAGCAGTAACAGCCCAGGGCTCAGATGGCCCACCCCACTGTGCTCACTTGTTACCCAGCACCAGGCTGAGGCCTGGTTGATAGAATGAGTCTTTTATCGGTCTGGTCTTCCTGAGGCTTTAGCTAAGGGTAGTGCATGTAGAGTGAAGTTTGTTTCCATGTAATTGTCAAGTACTCCAATGGATCAAGGTGGGTTTGGGAAACCCAAGGCTAAATTTAAAAGTGAGTTTAAGTTTATGAAATTGTTTGGGGACAACGATAATGTAAACAAGCTGCCTCTTTAATACATTTTAAATGACTTTATTTCATTTTTCATGGGGTTTTCATCTCCTGTGTCCCCTCCGCCTTCAGGGCATCATCATTCTTAATTTGAAGAAAGGATGGGAGTGAGAAAATGGAGTAGAGAATAAAGTGATGTGTGGCTGCTTTCCCTGGGGTGCCTTTCCAGACAGAACAGCCACAGGGCACCCTGTGGGAGTGGTTTGTGCACTGAGTGAGAAGGGAACTCCCCATTTGGATTCTGGGTACTCACAGACTGCACGCCCAGACTGTATCACTTTCCAACTTCTGTTTTAAGAGGCAGAAAAATGGTCTTTGGTGCCTGTTCTTTATGCAAGAACAGCCACATCCTCCCTCCAAACCTCTGCCTCCCCTCTGCTCCCCAAATCCACCCACAAGTTACAGGCAATTTAATAGGCAGATCTAATCTCTCCAAGATTTTAAGGCCATCCCATCAGTGCATTCTAACTCTGCCTTTCTCTGCCTGTCCTCAGCATCTTTTCTCCCATCTCCTCCCAAACTGCACCATAGCAGAGACCTGCCAGAGCGATCAGAGACTCTCCCCCACTGGGCTTTGGCACTTTACTCTGAAGTTCCCAATGGAGGGATACAGAGCCTTCAGCCTTTCTGATAAAATGAAGTGCAAGGCAGCTGAGAGTGGGCATCCCGGAGCCAGGAAGCCTGGTTTTTATGCTTGTTCTCTGAACTTGAGCAAGCTACTAAACCACTCTGTGCCTAGACTCTGCAGTCAGGAAAACAGGAGTTTTAACAGGTACCTACCTACTAGCAGGACCTGCCTCACAGGCTTGTTGGTGAGATTTAAATGCATAACATGTTAAGAACAGTGCCTCATCTATAGTAAGGATTATGTCAGCGTTTGCTGTGATGAGCACAATTGATTATGGTAATAATCAAAGATAACAAAGATGATGATGGTAATGAGCAGCTTCAGGAAAGGAAGAGAGGTGGGAATTGGTAGAATTGGTTATATCTGGATCCTTTTCCTCCATTTTCTTTGGAGGTCAGTGATTCTATAGGAATGCAAAGGAACCTCCAGGAGACAGCCTTATGTTGACTGGAATGAGGTCGGGAATAGGAAGAAGTACTGGACTTGGAGGAGAGTGGAGCTCGTCTGCTCTAAGACTGTTGCCCAGATGGCTGGGGTTTTATCTTCTTCGGACAGAGAAGTAGTATGCTGCCACATGCGGTGTTCTAGTTTTTTGCTACTCAAAGTGTGTCTGATAATGAACAGCATGAGCTTCCCCTATAAGTCTATCCACTATACAGAATCTCAGGTCCATACCAGATCCACTCAACCAGAATCTGCATTTTAAGAAGATGTACTTCAAAGTTTGGAAAAGACTCTTCTCTTCTTGTCCAATGCAAAGCAGAGGATTCGGTGGCCCTCCTACGTGGTCCCACAAGACTGTAAGTGCCATGCAGGAAGGGACTGTGTCTGTCTTCTTCCCACTATATCCCTGGCATTTGGCATCATTCCTCTCACTTAGTGAGCACACATAAATGTCTGCCAGAGGGATGGAGGAGAGAGTAATTGAAGAGAGGAAGGAGTGAATGCATGACTGCTGGGCTCTGGAGCTCTGTTGGCTTGTGTGAGGGTCCTCAGCGAATAGTGCTGGGATGTCCCAGCAGGAGGTAAATGGTGAAGCAGATAGACACTTCTGAAGCACCTAATTTACCACTGAGATTGTCTTGAGAGACTCAAGACTTTCTGTTTTGTGTAGCTGGGCTGAGCTAAGGCAGCCAGGGCCTGACCTTGTGTCTACCACATGTCCTTGCTCTCATCCTCAAGTGTCCCTGACAAAGAAAGAAATCAGGTCAGTATGACATGACTTGTTCTAAATGTGCCTGTGCAGCTTGACAGTGAACCTTGAGTCCTTGTCTGGGCACTCAATATCCAGCCCCTAGAGGCACTGGATATACTTTCCTGGGTGCGGACAATGGCTTAGAGAACTCATCCTTTCCAAGGCTTTGAAAATATGAATGACATTTGCCTGTTTCCAGGCTCACAGCTGCTACCAGACTTGCATGATTCCTCAAAGATCAACAAACCACGGATGGGCAATCGCCTTTGCAAGTGTTTTTAAATGCCTTAGCACGTCATTTGTCTGGGCCAAGAAGCAAGGGACAAACATAGTAGCTCAGTGTTTGATTGTAGTGACCTCTTCTTCCTCTTTCGGATGTCTTTTATCCCTACTAATATTTGCTCTAACCTTTACAGTCTAAAGATTATGCTAAAGATCTGTCCAAAGGATTGGGGCAGTGTGTGATTGCCTCAAGGCTTTCGAAGATCTGTGGGCAGCTCAGAGAGAGCCCCCCTGTTTAGGGCTTTCTTTATTCTTCTTCCTTGCCAGCTCCTTATCCTGCAATTACTCAACTAGAGGAGAATCTTTGAAAATGGAGGGAGAGGGCAATGTGCTCAAAGTTTGATGTCAAACAGACCAGGACCTGGAGCAGAGCAACAGGGAGGGCTACTTGTTGAGCACAAGGGAATGCAGTTCTCCACACACCTGTGAGTGTGAAGCTCATCCTCTCCTCTTAGGTTCTGCCCTGACCTGCACCTCTTCCATGCTTTGCCTTGAAGCAAAACATCCCTGCATGGAGGGCATGGTGATTGCTTACCCCCAAGATCCATTCCTACCTCTGCCTTATTCCCTCCCAATGGACTCCTTGTTTTGTTCTAAACCTGCTTTCCCCATGTTGTCTTGTCCCTCAGGAGAAGGGAACACAGCTTTGGCCTTGCATCCTAAGGAGTCTAAACTAGTCTTGACTATTTCCACTCTTGCAGGAGTTTTCATTTTACTGTCCTCCTGACGGGCAGTAGTTTTAGACAATAAAATGAAAAGGGAGTCTGCAAGGGAACTTCTGGGAGACATTCACTTGCTCTTGAAGCCAGGCCCATGGAAAAGAAGGCATTGTCTTTTTTCCCAGTGTCAGCAGGCCCAGATAGGATGCCGGGAAATGGCTGCAGCTTTGGGGAGAACCGGACTTAGGACAAAGCAAAGATATTTTGGATAGCAGACAGAAAGTATAAAAGGAGCCTGGGTCCTTGATGACATCTATGGGCCACTGAATTAATCAACCCGGGAGCTGCCCTACCTCTGGACTGTTGTAATATTAGATAATAAATCTTCTCATTGTCTGGAGCTATTGAGTTGAGTTTGCTGAAGCCAAAAGTGAAAAAGCAAAATGTGATTAGATATAGACATCTCAGGAGGAACTCCTGTGCATCTGTCTCCTTTGTGGTGACTGATCTGAAGAGAAATCCAGCCCTCAGTGTCAAGTTTATGCCTCCCATAAACACACACACACACACACACACACACACACACACACTTTATAGACATTTGCGCAGAGGCACATGTCCAAAATCGACCAAGAAATGGAAGCAATTATGTAAATATTCTTGAGAGAAGAAGCTAGTTATGCTTAAAGTCTGGAAATACAAGAACCCAGTTTTGTTCATATCAGGGAATTGATGCACCACCAGGTGGAATTGAGTGAGAACAAACCAATTAAACTGTGGCATTTATTAGTATCTTATCCTTGAGCTTGGGCCTAATTGGTGAAAGTCTGTCTAGGAGAGGACTTGGAAGCCATAATTCTGTTGCTAAAGCTAAAACTCATCCTTTTGATGCAAAAAGTCCTTCTCTTTCTCAGAGCTCATGTAATCTAGGAGATATACACTGTCTGACTATAAAGCTCTAGAGAGAAAGGTAAAGAAGATGGCACCAAGCCTGCTGTGTAGAACCTCACTCATACCAGCATGCTACAGCTCCAAGAACCACCTTGCATCCATCCATCATCTTCAGCCAAGCAAAATCAGGACATTACACCCATCTCAGGAGACAGAGACGTGCACACAGGAAGTCTATCATGGAAGAGTGGAGGTATGAGAGGCTATGCTCGTAGAACTCCTGAAGGGGATGAATGAGGGGGAAAGGATTGGGCAGAGGGTAAGGGGTTGAGTTGGGGCATAGTAATTGTGACTGAGATCTCAGCAGATCCTACTGGACCCTCTGGAACTGGAGTGATCCTTCAAAGTTAGCCTTAATGAAGACAAGGGGGCTGGCCTTTGACTTTACTCATAGATCAGTTATGGGATATGGGCTATCGCTGGAGAAGGCATTTCACCTCGGGTGAGGCAGTACCCTTTGAGGGAAGGACAACTCCCAGGAAGGGATTTGAGAGCCATCAGCTGCCAACAGTCCTGACCACTTGGGGAGTAAGTGACTTGATCCTGCAGCGGCCTTTGGGTGGCACACCATAACTTCCACTACACATTTGATGTAGACATTGGAAATCACTGAGCAGAAATGCTCTTACTCCCCCTCTACTCCGAAGACCTTCCAGAATGCACATTGTAGGTTTGCAAATATTCTCGGATAAGTAATGATGGACACGCAGGACCCAACTGGGGCAAAGACAAAAGCATCATGTCTGCATCCTCTCTTCCATCTGTTACTCCCTTCAGAGGAATCATTGTGACCTGTAGAGCCATTAAATATTGTTTAAATTGCATAGATGGGTTTCAAATTAGGGAAGGAAGGATGACCTGGCTCTGGGAGGGACTGTTAGCTATTTGGGAAACAAAGTAAAGCTATGGCATTTGCATAACATACAACAGAATAAAATTCAGTGGTTAAAGAGGTAAATATAAATAATTGAAACCATGAAAGAATTAGAGAAAAATTCTAGAGGAATGTTTTTATAAACTTAGGGTGGTTGGGCCTTTCTAAGTATTATCAAGCATTCAAGCATTTATAAGCAAAAACAATAAAGGAAAAGATTGATAAATTTGATTACTTAAATATAAAATCTTCATTGGGTCAAAAAACACCATAAGCAAAATTAAAAGGAAATGGCACACTGGGGAAAAATCTAATAAACATATATTATAGACAAAAGGTTGATCTATAGGTTGCGCTCTCAGAAGTCAAAAAGGGATAGATAAGTACCCCAATAAAAATGGGTAATTGACATAAGTAGGCAATTCACTAAAGAAAAATTACAAATCGACAATAAACATACGAGAAAACATTCAGCCTCACTGGAAACAAAAGATATGCAAATTAAATCAACAATGAGTGTGGGAAATTGGGCATTCTTGTGGCCTGCTGGAGGGAGTGTGATTTGATGCAACCTTTTCAGAGGGCAATTTGACAATATCTATCAAAAGCCTTAAAAATATGCATACGGATCTTAAACTCAGCAATTTTCTTTCTGTGAATTCATCTAAATGATCAATGCAAATATATGTGCAACAATTTATGTGTAAGTATATTTGATAAAGAATTATTTATGTTAATGAAACTTGTAAGTTATCTGCATATCCAACCACAGGCAGTTTATTAAACACATTATGGAATATCCATACTATGGAATGCTATGGAGCCATGAAGTTATAGAATAATACTTACTGACATGTTTGCAACATATTGCTGAGTAAAAAAGCAGGCTATAAGAATGATACAGATAACACCATAAATGGTGTGTGTGTGTGTGTGTGTGTACCTAGAAAGATGTATTTTCCAAATATTTATTTTTCACTTGGTGGCAGATTACTTATTTTTATTTCCCTTGTGTTTTTCTGTGTGTTGTCCAAATTTTCTGAATTAACCAAGAACTACTTTTGTATTTAGACAATAAAATCTCATAACAAAACAATTAGATTTAGTAGAATTAGCAAAAATAACATAATTGTTAGTATTGAGTATCGGAAATGGACCTCTAATTCCAAAGTGAATCAGATTGGTGCCTGTCTCATGTTTGAAGTTGAGGACTGACAGCCAGAAAGAACCTCAACCAGAGCTCCACGGAAGATGCCCAGCATGACGTGATTGGTAGTATAAGACCATCAGAGCTTTGAGGGCAGGGATGAGTCCCACGTATCACTGTGACCTGAACAGGACTGACAGTGAATTGAATGAAGGTGAGAGTGAGTGGCATAGTTATCAACCCTATCTTCTACCCCTTTCCTCTCAAATGAAGTTGACTGCATCTAAGAGGGTGAGCCCCATCCTTGCTCCTCCAGGAACCAGCAGGATGTCCTTGTCACCAGGGCAACCTGATTGTGAGCAGAGGTTGTAGCCCTATGGAGGCCACCTTCCACCTTGGTTCTCTTCCCTGTGACTGTCCCTCCCTCCCACTCTTGCCTGAGTCTCTCTCTAGGGACTTCAGGTTAGTTGCACAGTAGAGAGAGTTGGCTGCTCTACACAAAGACATTTTGTATTAATTTTGGACTACAGCCACAGCCACATGAAACTCCTGAGGCCTCAGATACAGACTGTATTGATTCAGCTTAACTACTAGAACAGAGGATGAAACTGTAGTTATCTTGGGTGGGTGGATGGATGGATGGATGTTACATTAATGTTACATAAATTCTTAAGACTACTAGCTTCCGGTAAGCTCATTCTCCACGTATCTGAATTTCATTCAGGCTCAAAATGAGATCTTGTTAGAACTGGTATGATTCTTCTCCATTTTACAGTTAAAAAACCCCTGAGGACCAGAGAAGAAAGGCCCTTGTCCAAAGTCACACAGCTAACAAGTGGCAGAGTTTGGACTCAAACCCAGACCTAAGGGACCCTTATGTTTTTTCCTGTTTCATTCCACGATGTCCAAGGAAAAACACTGGACTCTGTGGTTAATGAGGTATACAACACTGCTTCATGTAGGAACTGTATCACTGGATATCCCCTGTAGGGTAAGACCTCCCAGATAATGTTGACATTGCCTGCTTCTCCGTTGCACGTCTAGATAGAACAAATACAAGCTCAAGTTCCCCATGGATAGTCCACCCCAGCAGTTGGTTTGCCGGCCTGTTGGGAGGAGAATGGCAGTTCCATCTGGCCAAACCAGATTTCCCTTGATCGTCTGCCAATTGCACAGCTACATCTGAGAGACAGCTCTGTACTGTGAGTCCTCCTGACTTCACAGGCCATCATAGGTTTTCCAAAGTATCTCTGGCTTAGAGGAGCAGTAGCCCTGAGTAGCATTTCCATGGGCTTCTGGAGAAGATGGGTCAGGCTTGTGGGGTTGGTTCCACTAGTGGGGCAGAGCCCTTAGGGGTCAGAGGCTCGTGAGAGAAAGTCATGCTTGCCACATGGGCCAGAGAGAAGTCTCACAATCCCAAGCCACAGCCTCTTTGTCCTGCGTGTATGCTTGGTCCCTACTGAGAGTCTTCTGACCTAGCCTCTGGTTTCTCCTTCTGCTTCTAAGTCCTGAACCATGGCAGCTCTGATGGCTGGGGCCTTGCCTCCCCTCTACCAAGATGCCTCCTCCATTCCTGTCTCTAGGTGGGACTGAAACCCTTTGCTTCCAGCCACTGTGTGAGTCCCACAGACCCAAATAGTACATTTTCAGCCTCACATGATCAGGACCACCTACGCCTGCCTTATTCCTATTCTGGGGCCAATGCTCTGGGTGTCAACATCAGCCCAGGTCAGACAAAGTTCACTGGGCTTCTTGAATGTTGGGTTTGGACTGCTGGGCCCTCTCTCAAGCCTGAATAGAGTCTGCCTTACATTGCTGCAGAAGAGCTCTCTTCAGGTCTTTGAAGTGGACAGAGCTAAAAGTTGTGACATTGATTTCCAGTAGGAGAGTTGGGAGGTGGCCTCTTACAGAGGAGCAGGTGAGGCATCCGGAACATACAGCTCAGATTCTGTAGACCAGGGGCCAGGGGTAAATGCCTGGCTAGACCCTGGCCTTCAAGAATCCCTAAACTGGAACTGAGAATTGGATTCACAAGATTGCCCAAGCATGTGTGTGTTTGTGTGTATTTTACTAGAGGGGTTTCCATCACTTTTATTAAAGACAACAAACAATTACTCAAACTTACTATGAGCCAGGGACTCTTTTGAAGCTCTAACTCATTTACTGATGTAATCCTCGCCACATCCTACAAGGTGGGTACTGTTGTTGTTCTCATTTTATTCATGAAGAACCTAAGGCACAAAGAGGGTATGTAACATACTCGAGATCACACAGCCATCAAGAAGTGAAAGAATAGGTAGCATAGACATTTTCACAATATTTATTCTTCCAATCCAGGAGCATGGAACATTTTTCCATTTCTTTGTGTCTTCCTCAATTTCTTTCATGAGTACTTTATAGTTTTCTGAGTATAGATTCTGTGTCTCTTTGGTTAGGTTTATTCCCAGCACCATTTATTGAAAAGGCTGTCTTTTTTCCATTGGACATTCTTTCCTGCTTTGTCGAAGATTAGTTGACCATAGAGTTGAGGGTCTATTTCTGGGCTTTCTATTCTGTTCCATTGATCTATGTGTCTGTTTTTGTGCCAGTACCATGCTGTCTTGATGATGACAGCTTTGTAATAGAGCCTGAAGTCCGGAATTGTGATGCC
>NC_081570.1:25712160-25746990 GCF_022355385.1 Mustela nigripes | reverse complement strand
ATGGTTTCACTTATTTGTGGAGCATAACAAATAGCATGGAGGACATGGGGAGTTAGAGAGGAGAAGGGAGTTGGGGGAAATTGGAAGGGGAGATGAACCATGAGAGACTATGGTCTCTGAAAAACAATCTGAGGGTTTTGAAGGGGCAGGGGGTGGGAGGTTGGGGTACCAGGTGGTGGGTATTATAGAGGGCACGGATTGCATAGAACACTGGGTGTGGTGCAAAAATAATGAATACTGTTATGCTGAAAATTAAAAAATAAATTAATTACTTTTTTTTATTTATTTATTTATTTATTTATTTATTTTTTGCAATTGCACTATTGGGTATTTACCCTAAAGATACAAATGTAGTGATCCAAAGGGACACATGCACCCGAATGTTTATAGCAGCAATGTCCACAATAGCCAAACTATGGAAAGAACCTAGATGTCCATCAACAGATGAATGGATCAAGAAGATGTGGTATATATACACAATGGAATACTATGCAGCCATCAAAAGAAATTAATTACTTTTAAAAAAGAGTTTATGAAGTGAGGCATGCATGAGTTCAACTGTCAACTCTGCCATTTATCATTTGGGTGACCCTCAATGAAATGACTTAATCTTCAACTTGTACATCTGTAAAATGGGAATTGCAATAGTACTGACTCAGGGTGGTTGTAATGTCAAATGAGCTAATGTAGTTAGTAAGGGCTCAATAAGCAGTAACTGCTATTAGTATTATCATAGATTTCTAGAAGTCAATAGCTAATTAAGGGTTTGATAGTGTGTTTCAGACTCAATGCTAGAGATTCTGGGAAAGGAGGGGAAAGAAAGAAGAAACACTTGAAGATCTGAGTTTACTGCAGCTTCCAAATAAGTTGTTGGGCAATTAAGCTGCCAAGAAAGCCAGGATAGTGAAGATATTTCAGGCGTGTACCTCAAGAGTAATGGGGTCTGTAGATAGGGGACAATAAATTGCTGAATATAACAAATAGGTTAGGGGTATGCCTGTGTAACCTGCTTTCTCTATTCTGCAAACTTTAAAATGGGCTGGTTCCAATATTGCTTGAGTTAAATATCACTATCTTGTAAAATGCACAGCACAATCCCAGGTTTATAATTGATAGCTGATGCTCAATAAATAATAATTATTATCATGATGATAATTATGATTCTCATTCTATCCCAATAAGTTGGCATGTTAATCCAGGATACCATCACAAGGAAGTTATCTAAGGAGACTTATTCTATGAATTGTTGATCTCCTCCCACAGCTTATTAGGGGACACTATTCTAAAGCAAAAATTCCCTTAAATAAAGTGAGTTTAAGACTAATAAATGTACTGTTCCAGAATGAGAGTTGGATATGGTACAAAGACAAGGTTTGTGAAACAACTTGCCTTGTATTGTGCACATCACTAATATTATCTCCAGACCTCACAACAATCAAACAAAATGGGTCTTATATTTCCCATTTTATAGATGAAGAGAATTAAGCCTCAATTCCTCTAGTCTTAACAAGAAATTTCACTGACCTGCTATGAAGATTAGGCACAGCACTTATACAATACATGGAATAATTCCAGGCACAGTGATGGTACAGAAGATGATGGAGTCTCCAATCACTGAAATGTGTCTACATAGTTGCTGCCTGTACTAGGAAAATGAATGAGAGGGGTGGTTGGTGGCCCAGGAGTCTGACAGCTTTCTCCATGTCCCAGCCCTCCAGGGTTAGGTCAGGATAACCCAAAGGTCACATCCAGCTCCTAGCCTGAGATCTAAGGACTGCCTACAACTTTGACTTCTTGTGTTTCCCCTCAGTCTCCTTTGTAACCAACTAGATGGGAAAGTCAATGGGTGGGGCATTTCCAAGTTTCCCCACAACCTACCAGTCTCTCCCTCCGCATCATTTCAGGGTATAAGACTAAGGTTCTGCCTCTCATTCCCGTTAGCTGCACTCTGGAGTGTGATCTGGTATTATCAGCTTTTCATAGGTTCTGCTATATGTTCTCTGCTCCTGAACATGCAACTCAAGGTGATATGTTTACAGGACCACAACGAAGACTTTTGCAAGAATAACAGGGACACGTGCTTCTCAGGGTTAGCTGGAAATAGCCACCTGTAGGGTGGATTTTTGGAAGGTCCCTCAATCCAAAATTCTCCCCTTTGTCTGTAAAAGTTCTATAAATTCCACCATTAGAGATATTTAATTTTAATTTAGATTAAGAACCCTTTAAAGTATAAATATTTCTAGTAAGGGTAACATGATATCAGAGTTCAGGTAAAGTCTTCAAAAGGTGATCTTGATGAAGTTGCCTGTAGCAAAGCCAATAGTCAGAATGCTGAAAGGTAGAGACAATAGCATGGACTTCATAAGACCAAGATCATGAGGAGTTCCTTCCTGGCTTGTAGCAATTTCAGGGAGCTTTCCAGATCAGCTCCATCTTCTGTAGACACCGTTGCTTTCAGGCTATCAGCCTCTCTGGTGAAGAGTTCTCTAGCACAGATATTAGACAGCCAGGACTTCATTCCTGGGAGAAGGTAAAGCTCATTCCTCTGGGCAGAGTTAGAGTTTTGCTTGGAGGTTGTGCTCAAGAGATCAAATTGCAACTTAAGGACATTGACTCTCTTCTCGGACTTATCTTGATGATGACCATGATGGAGATGCTAATAGTAAATATAGCTAACATTCACTGTATATTTACAATGTTCCATTTCATGCACTTCACATGGATTATTCACCAAATGCGCAGAATAAGCCTAGAAGATGGGTACTATCATTATTCTCATTTCACAGATGATGTAGTGGAATACACAGAGAAACAGGGCTTTCTTATGCCACTGTGTCACACAAATCCAAGTGTCATTCTCATTGTGGCCCTTGTGAATGATACCTCCTGGAGTTGTGCAGGGCACAAAGTGTGCAGTCATTCTGCAGTAACTTAGCTGAGGTCACAATGCTAATAAGTGGGCTGAGAACCTAGGAAATGAAGTTCTTGAATCCCCATTCTTAACCACTACATTTGATGGGACCATGTTCATCAGGGCTTTCTCTTCAGTTAAGTGTACTATGGACATAACAGGTCAAGTAGTACTTCTTTCATTAATTTTTAATCATTATTTGTTATTACAAAGATAATACCTACTCCAGCAGCAAATCTGAACATTACACAAGCAATCAGTGTGAAATCAAAATTTCCTCCCCAGCCCCTTATTTTCACATTTTTCCTTCTGTGGTGTCCTTATCCCCACACACTTCCACCAGTGCCCTACTGACAAGAAATAGGAAGGGAAGAGATGACGCTAGACAGATTGGATTAGTATTTGTGGAGGGGGTGTTGATATAGGAAAAGAAGGAAATGAAGATGGAATTTCATGACCACCTTTAGGCACTCAGGGTAGATGTCCCATCTGGACCTCTCCCATCTGGAGTGATGAAATGGAGACTCCATCATATATGCAACTTTGAGGGGTATATTTTAAAAAGCTTTTGAAGGGGGCTTTCAGAGTCTTTGAATCTCACTACCACCTATCAAACCCCAGCTAGGAGAACAAAGCAGGCATCAGTATATCATACCAAGAGCTAGATGGTTGCTGCTCTGCTCTCATTTTATGACTTTGAAAATTGTGTGGCTCTTCTGAACGTAGCCTTCTGACCATAGCCACAGCTGCAGGGACATTGCTAACTAAGGGTCATTCAGCCTAATAATACTTCTAATCTTAAAAATGTCTATCTATTTTTCCTTTATCAAAATGAGATTGTACTGTGTTTGCCTACAGTTTTTCTGCTCAACATCCTGTTACATGTCATGCACGTCTCTCCACATCAGTACAAAAATCCTGTGCTTCTTTCTAATAGGGGTATGGTGACCCTTTGTACAAAAGCACTACAATTTTTTTTTGTCAGCTTCTTGTTGATGGGCATTTAGATTATTTCCAATTTCCCCTTTTTTTTACTGTTGCAAACAGTGCCATTACAAATGTTCATACATATATCCCTTTCATCTTGCACTAATATTTTTGTATGGAGGAGAATTGCTATATCAAAGGATAGGCAATTGGCCAGTTTTAATGTTATAGCCAGATGGCATGAGAAGCGATGGAGACACATTCTAAGATGAGGATGCAGCCATAACTGCTTGGAAGTGGTCACGAAGAGAGAGGATAATGCTGACCTGAGTTTTTGTACTTTAGCAGAATGAACAGCCTCGACTTGAGAAGACCAAGAAGGCAGCAGTGTACTCTGGGGACATTTTATTCTCTGTTACGGTGGGGGGTGCAAGGAGTATTCTGGAAACAGTCCAAATATGCAGGGAAGTCTGTCTAGGAAACAAACTGGGCAGGACTGGGAGGGTGGAAGCTGTAAGGCTGGACCAAGGGTAAAGGAGCAGAGAGCCATGTGGGGAAGTGAGGGGTGGGAAAGATAAGAGACTGGAGGGGAGAAAGGGTCTACCATCTATAAGGTGAATAGCCACAGATGACAATGCTGTGAGGCTGGAAGATTGTCTGGCTATCAGATTCAAATAAATCTCAAGTCCTAGTCCCTGAATGGTACCCAAAGCTTAATGACTTTTGTAAAACACGGTCTTAGCTCACTGTCTGTCTTAGGTATGATTCTCTAGAAGCAGAGCCCGAGAGATTTGGGTGCATATGATTTGTACAAAGGAGTTCTCCTTAGTAAATCTTGTAAAGCAAGGAGGGAAGGGGAAAGAGCCAATAAAGTCTATGGCCTCAAGTAAAGTTTAACCTTACCCGACCTACAGGGTGCTCTGGAATGTCACACCGTGGGGTAATCATTCAGTGAGGTGAAGGGGCCAGGAGTTTGTGCCCTCATGTCAGCCAATTAAATCATTGGACACCCCTAGAGGAGGGAGTGTAACATCCCAGGCTTCTCTAGGCCAGGAGATTCTCATTAGCCACATATGACATGCAGAGAAGATCACAGTTACAAGCCATTAGCTATAGCACTTGCAGCAGCTCAGGGAGAAATGCATGAACAGGTAAATGGATCTGGGATATCTGAAAGTGCTACCAGCCAGAAGGGACTCTTCAGAGTCCTGGTCTTAGGAAGTCCAAACTGACTTTTCCCTCAAGAGACAACTGGAGTAATCTAATGAGAATGTTTCCAGAGACATATAAGCTTGACATAGATGTTCACTCATTCCCAGGAACCTTGCCTCACAGCAGGACAGCAAGAATGTTACTGGGTGGGAGGACTTAGGCTTTCTCAGGTGAATGGCTTGTCAAGGTCTGGCTTAGGCACACTTTAGAGGAATACTTGTTTTGTGAACAGTGGGAGTTCTGGTATTGACATAGGACATAAAGCCTGGTGTTGACACAGCCATCAACACTGGCCACCTTTCCAGGGCTGTAGAAGGATGTCCAGTGGGACATGGATGTTGTACAGTGAAATGTAGACAAGAGCAAGGTTAGACATCCTCTTTCTTATTCCCTGACCCCATTTTACCTCACTAAATCATCTTATACCTACTGATGCCTTATTCCCATCATGGGCACTGAAATTACACAGGCTGGGGATGTCTTCAGATTTGGCCCCTTTCTAACTGAGTGAGCTTAGGTGAGTTACCTTACCTCTCTGAGTTTTAGTATCCTCATCTGAAATAAGGGTGAAATGGTAATCATAAAAATTACCAAGTGGTTGTGCAAAGGAGATAACGAGTATAAAACATCAAGTATATAGTAGATACTCAATAAACAGCAGTTGGATTTATAGTTGTATCTTAAAATCAGTATTATTTACATAGTTCTGGAGTGGCTATGCTGGTTCTCTCTTTGCCTAAAGGCCTTAAAATAAATACCGCATAAAAGGATTTCTTCCTGTCCATTCCTCAGAGAATCTTGCTAACCTCTGCTTCCTAACTCTGTTGGTCCACTTGAACTGACCTACAAAGGAACACCCAGGTGTTCTCTCTATAACTCTTATGGTAATTTTATAAATGGTGACCAACTAGCATGAACCCTGAAGCAATTTTGTTTTGCTTCTTGCTGTAGAAACTCCAAAATGCTTTAACTTCTTTATCATAGTCAATAAGGTCAGAGAACCCCTTTCCTGAGTGAGAGTGATTTTCTACCTTCCTTTTCCCCTAATATAAACCTCCAATGAAGATGCAGAGGTGGGGATCTGAATCACTGCTTCTCAGTCTTATGTATGCCCTTGTCTGAACCAGAGCAGTGAGGGGAAGATCAGCTATAGGAGCATCCCCTGGGGACTCCTTCAGCTTCTGTACTGGGAAGTCAACATCTGGATTAAATTTCTCACTGAGAACAGTGTGTTTCACCCGATGCCCTTGTTCGGGATTCAAAGTTTAGGGAGACAGAGTCTGAAAAGTTGGGCTTTTTTTTTTTTTTAAGATTTTATTTATTTGACAGAGAGAAATCACAAGTAGATGGAGAGGCAGGCAGAGAGAGAGAGAGAGAGAGGGAAGCAGGCTCCCTGCTGAGCAGAGAGCCCGATGCGGGACTCGATCCCAGGACCCTGAGATCATGACCTGAGCTGAAGGCAGCGGCTTAACCCACTGAGCCACCCAGGCGCCCCAAAGTTGAGCTTTTTTCATGGGTTTATTTTTTACCCAACAAGGCACTGAGCAAAAGTATCCACCAGAAGGAGAAAATTCTCCAAAAGGAAATTGAGAAGATGTTAGAAAAGGAAGATTCCCAGATCACTGGGCAACAAAGAGAGGGAGACAGACAAACAGACATGTCAAATGCACAAGGAGACATATGGCTCATTCTTTAATATTCATCCTCTAAGTTATGGCAAGCCATTGGTTCACCAATTTGTTAGAAACCTAATTACATATACTGTACACTGTTCAACTCCATTCATTTCAGTAGTGGTGACCAGAGGAAGGCAGAGAGGTATCAGCTACCAAGATTTCCCACAGGTGTCCAAGTCCTGCCAATTTCAAGTGTAATTTCTTCTTTATGTCTCTTTCAGTTGGTGACCCTCATCACCCCTCCTAGGTTTCTAACAAATCCTTTTTTGTTTATGATACCCAAACTTTAACTAAAAGATTATAAATAACGGGCTCCCTTCATGCATACAAATATGACATGATAAATGGACACTTATTGTATATATAATGTCAGAGATTGCACAAAAGAAACTCACCCCAAGCTTGTTTTGCCACAACCACACCATGCACCTTTTTGCTTCCATGTCTCACTGCGTTTGCTATCACATTGTCCTCCAGCCAAACACCCTGTCTCTTTGCTGTAGCCATCTCTTGGGGTGGACATTAAGCTCATGATGACTCCTTTTCTTTTCTTTTTTTTTTTTTTAAGATTTTATTTATTTATCAGAGAGAGAGAGGGGGAGAGAGCGAGCACAGGCAGACAGGATGGCAGGCAGAGACAGAGGGAGAAGCAGGCTCCCCGCTGAGCAAGGAGCCCGATGTGGGACTCGATCCCAGGACACTGGGATCATGACCTGAGCCGAAGGCAGCTGCTTAACCAACTGAGCCACCCTGGCATCCTGATGACTCCTTTTCTTTGGGAACTGCCCTAAGTCAGTGGCTGGGTCTGAACTCACTAAGCTGCATCTTTAGGTCTGCCTAAAAATAAACCAGGAATGGATCTCGACTCCAGGTATGCTGATCAGATTCTTCTAAGAACCTGGAATTTTGGACTGAGACGCCCAGGGAAGAGATGTTGGTTGAGGAGAATTTTGTCCAGGTATGCTCTCTAGAAAAGAAAATCATAGATTCCTGCCTCCAAGGTCCCAAACTTCTGAGATCGTGTCATTCTTGAGATATACTTGTTCATCTCTCCCTTGGATTCCTTGAAACAACCAGGAGTCTTACAATAACTCTCTTTTATTTAAACTAAGCAGTCTATTTGCAACTAAAATAACGTTATTAACACACTCTCTATTCCTTCAACACTGCTTTGTCCCTCTTTCCATGAAGCCATCTCTGGCTCACCATCCTCTGGCAGGCAAAATTTGGCTCCTTCCTCTTCCATGTTCCCATAATACTTGATGCTCACCTGTGCTGCAGCATTTTGTATATTGTTATGTAATCTGTTGTGTATTTAGACAGGTTGATTCCTCAAGGAAAGAAGCGAATTTATTTATCCTGGTGTCCCTAATGCTGATCTTAGTGCTTGCAACATAATAAGTATTTATTAAATTCTTCTTGATTAACTGATTAAATGAATGAATAATTAAAACTAAATTGGAGACAGGCTCCATGAAGAGTTAAACCTTATTCTTTTTCTGTATGTAGGTGAATACTGCAGAGAGATCTCAGCAGAAAAAAACCTGCTCCACTGGGCTCACAGCTCTGCCACAATGAACTCTACAAGTTGTCAGAATCCCTTTATCCTGCTGGAGTATCTTTTTGTTGCAGGTTGGTTGGAATGAAAGGCCAACAGATAGGCAACTAGAGATTCCCTTGACCATACAGAGATTTTTTTGTTTCTGGAGGGCTTGACCTGGTGGACATTCTGGCCATCATAGTGACCCCTGGCTGTCTGGAGTAAGTCCCAGAGGAACAAGGAAGGATACTCTCTGTCTGGGGAAGGAGAACTGACAGGGAACATCAGAGAGTCTAGCCAACCTTTTCTTGTTCACAAAGATTTGATTCTGACAGTCTTCAGAAAGACTCCTGGGTCTGACTCTGGGCTGAGATTTAAAGACAATTGCATCATGGGTGAACATGAGGCACCTGGCAAAGTAAGAATTCCAGAACGACTGGGCCAATGAATATAACTCTGACCCAAGTTGCACAAAGCAAGTGCAATTATGAAAAAGCAGGGCAAGAGTGGAGAGATGAATCTGATGATGATCAAAGTTCAAGCATTCAGAATACACGCTAACTGAAAAGCTGAGCCACAAGGCCAACAGTTGGACTTCTATTGAGCTATAGCGTCTATAAGAAAAATGCAATCTGCCCCAGGGGGCTGTAGTTGTGCCATTTGGGCACTGGATTAGAAAAGTAGAAACGGCCTGGAAGGATAAGTTCTCTGAACTAAGGACCTAGGCAAAGGATGGTTGATAATTATGATAAAATAGTGGTGATTTAATAACAATCATAACAGCAAACATGCCAGACACAGTTCTGAGTGCTCTTGATGTGTTATCACATTAAATCCTCACAATGTACTTAGAGATCAATGCCTCTATTATACAAAAATGAAAACAGCCCTGGACATTACGTGACTTGTCTAACCCTACACAATGGGTCAGTGGTGGACTTGAAAGGCTAACCCAGACAGCCTAAAACCAGAGCCCTCACAGAGAGTCTGAAGGCCATAGATTCTCTTAGCCACCCTGGGCTCTTTTCTGCCCCAAGGCCTTTGGATATGCTGTTGCCTCTGCCTGAATAATTAGAGCTAAATTGGAGACAGGCTCCATGAAGAGTTAAACCTTATTCCTTTTCTGTGTGTAGGTGAATACTGCAGAGAGATCTCAGCAGAAAACCTGCTCCACTGGGCTCACAGCTCTGTCACAATGAACTCTACAAGTTGTCAGAATCCCTTTGTCCTGTTGGAGTATCTTTTTGTTGCAGATTGGTTGGAATGAAAGGCCAACAGATAGGCAACTAGAGATTCCCTTGACCATACAGAGATTTTTTTTTTTTTGGAGGGCTTGACCTGGTGGACATTCTGGCCATCATAGTGACCCCTGGCTGTCTGGAGTAAGTCCCAGAGGAACAACATCACTCTCAATTATGATAATAATTGTGTAACAAGATGGATATTTCCTCTAAACCTCTGTGCAGCAGATCTCAGGTATTAGCATGGGTTGCAGGGTAGGCCAGTGAGTAGAATTCAGTAGAAAAAGTGAAATACTGGTGAACTTGGGCAAATAAATCTTAAACTCTTCACCTTTTTGAAGGGTGTATTAGAATTGGGAGAAAAAGGAATTGGGGTGAGAATGTTTTAGAGAGCAAAAACTAACGTATACTGATTTTAACTTATCCAAGGTTACCCAAAAAACCGAATTTGTCATTATATGGCTTGGAGTAGGCTTATGTTGACCCCCAGTTTCTTTTTTGTGGCAGCTACTAAACTACTATTCATTGAAACCATTTCCTTTTGGGGACCCTCATGCACTGTTGGTGGAAACGTAAATTGGTACAACCACTGTGGAAAACAGAACGGAGGTTCCTAAAAAAGTTAACAAATAGAAACCTCATATGATCCAGTAATTCTACTACTAGGTATAAACCCAAAGAAAATAAAAACACTAATTCAGAAAGGTATGCTCCCCTATGTTTATTGCAGCATTATTTATAATGGCCAAGATATGGAAGCAATCTAAGTATCCATCAATACATGAATGGATTAAGAAGATGTGAGATACATATACACACACATACACACACAGAGAGACATACACAATGGAATATTACTCAGCCATAGAAAGGAATGAGATCTTGTCATTTGCAGCAACATGGATGGGCCTAGAGGGTCACTGAAAGAAGTCAGTCAGAATAAAAACCAATACCATATGATTTTACTTATATGTGCAGTCTGAAAAACAAACAAACAAACAAACAGAAATCAAACAGATTCAAATACAAAGAACAACTGGTTGCCAGAGAGAGGGGAGGGGAAATAGATGTAATAGATAAAGAGTATTAAGAAGTATAAACTTCCAGTTAAAGAAATAAGTTACAGAGATGAAAAGTATAGCATAGGGAATATAACCAATAAGATTGCAGTAACATCATATGGTGACTACACTTATTGTGGTGAGTATTAAGTATAGAATTATTCAATCAATCTGTTGTACACTTGAAATTAATATAACATTATACTTCAATAATTAATTAATTGATTAATTTTTAAAAAGTTGTCTTAGTCAGTTTGGGATGCTATTACAAAAATGCCATAAACTAGATTTCTTATAACCAACAAAAATTTATTTTTTACAATTCTGAAAGCTGGGAAGTCCAAAGTCAAGACATCAGCAGATTGGGTGATGGGTGAGGGCCCACTTTCTGGTTCATACACAGCTGTCTTCGTGTTATATCTTTACCTGGTGGAAGGAGGAAGGGAGCTCCCTCTTATAAAGGCACTAATCCCATTCATTAGGATTCCATCCTCATGACCCTCCAACACCTCCCAAACATCCCACTCCCTGTTATCATCACACTGGAGGTCATTTTTTAACATATGCATTTTGCAGGGACACAAATATTCAGCCTATAGCAAAGACTATGGAAATAATCCAGGTAGGAGATGATAATGTCTTTGGCCAGCATGGCAGCATCAGTGGTGGTCAGAAATAGTCTTATTCTGGCTTGATTCTGAAAGGAAAGCCATCAGGATTTGCTGACAAATATATCCATTTGATATGGGGGATATAAGGAGGAGTTGAGATCATTCTAAGATGTGGGGCTTGAACAGCTGGAAGAATCAAGTTGCCATTTTCTGAAATAGGAAAGACTCCAAGAGGAGCTAGTGTGGGGAGAGCAAACAGGAGTTCAATTTTGGATACTTTAGGTTAGAGACATCCATTAGATGTTCAATACATAATGTCTTGGTTGAAGACAACCCTTGGAAGTCATTAGCCTAGATGTGGTATTTTAAGCCGCAAGACCAGATAAGACAACCTAGTTCAGATGGAGAAGAGAAGCTTGAGACTTGAGACTGCCCTTCTGTGTTGAAAGGCAAGAGAGATAAGGAGTAGCAAAGTAGGCTGAGAAGACTTCTTGTCCAATAAGGCTAGAAGAGGATCAGAAACTAAGAGCAGAAAGGGAAGGGAAGAAGGAGGGAATGATCAGCTCTTAGAACCATTGCTGAGAGGCTGAGAGTCCACCATGGATTGGGTACCATGAAGTTGCTGGAGACCACAACAGGAGCTATTTGGTGGAACTGCAAAAATGGAAGCTGGTCCAGTGGGGTCTAGGGGAATGGGAGAAGACATAGATAGAGCAAGTACAGGCAACGTTTTTGGAAAGCTTTCCAATAAAAGGGAGTGGAAAAAGGGGGCACTGTCCAGGGTGAGGGAGGTATAATCAAGAGGGTTTTTTTTTTTTTCTCTTTCTAATCAATCATTGAATGCTTTTGAGAATGGTCAAAAAGAAAAAAAAAAAAAACTGATGTGAGGGAAACAGAAGAAATATTTTCAGGTTGACAGCTACCCTCCTGAGGCCAGAAGGGATGAGAACCAATGCCCCAGTGGTGGGAGGCTAGCTTAAGAGAGAAGCAGGAACAGGGTAGCACTTACCAGCAAAGAGGCAAGTATCAATCAGGATGTTAGCCAAGGCATTCGGAATCTGTGAAAGCTACCTTCCAAGTGTCTCCATTTTCTCAAGGAGCTGGGAAGCAAGGCTATAGCTGAGGGTGAGGAGAAGAAGAAGAAAGGAAGTGTGAAATGGTTTTCTAGGACAGAGGAGAGAATATGAGCCAGGAGCATATAGGATAGTTACCAGGTTGCACAAAGAGCCTGTTTGAAGTTGGGGACATAAACAGAGGGAGAGCAGTCAGCATGGTTTGTGGTTTTCATCCAGCCATATCCAGTTGTAAAGGTGTGTGATGCTAGGCAGGGAGGTGGGTTTAACCTAAACTGGGTAATGGTGGACAATTGCAGTAGGGGAAGCCACCTTGTCTGAGAGAAAGCTCATTGATGCTACATTTGCTTTGTGTTGTTCCAAAAGGTCTCTTGTACTAGGATGGCTTCATGCTCTTGGAATTTTATGAACTTCAGTCACAGTAGTTGAGGTTGTTAATGTTTGCTGAGTCCCTCTCTTCCAGATGGCATTCTAAGCACTTTACCCAGATTATCTTGTTAAACTTCTTGACAACCTTATGAGGCAGGTGCTCTTATTAGTTCCATTTTGCTGATGAAAATACTGAGACACACAGAGAGGTTAAGATACTTGTCCAAGGCTACACAGGCATCCCAGAAGTTACTAGAAAGCACAGAGGATCCACCACTACCACACACCTCCCAAGCACCCGTAAATACCACAGAACCCCAGGCTTTGCTGTGTATCTTCGTGGCTCATGCAAAATCACAGATTTCCTAAATTTGGATAGCAGATGGGGAAACATATTCCGATTTATTGCCTAATTTATAAAGGGCTTTAACTTAGCTCAAGTTCTGGAGGCATGCTTGTTTAACAGAGGCATTCTACCCCAATTACAAAAGTTGGAAAAGAAAGGAAAGATGGCTGGTAATTCACAGCCAGCCTGCCGTAATTGTCAGCAAATGGGAGGTGGGAGAAAGTTTGCCTCGATTCCTAAACTTCCTCATGATTAACAATATTGTGACTCAACATCACATCCACACACACCCACAAATGTTTGTATTTTAGCTTTCCAACAGCAGATGCCATATCCACCATGCTTCTTTTTGAGTAGCCAGGGAAATGACCTTCTCTAACCACTCAGAGATATTAAGGAAATGCCTCAGCTAAATATCTTACGAACAGTGTATTATTCCCCTAAATACTATTTTCTTGGATGTTCTTAATTCCCTGGTTCTCATGCCCTTTGCACCACCAATCATCTTGCCATTTTAGCAGCTACTTCCAAATCTTTTCCAGCTGCTGGGATCCAGCCATTGCTGCTTCACGAAGGTAGCCTGCCTTTACCCATACATGTCTGTTCCCAGTGTGACAAATCTCTTTTTGGTAAAAAGCATCAAATCACCTCTTTTGTAAGTGGTTAGAATTGTTAATTTTGCTTTCAGCACTCTTAAGAGGATAAACTGACCTACAAGACTCCTATAGGAAGAAGTAGGTCAGTTAGGAAGGGAAGGACATAATGGAGATGCTTCAGGGCCCACGAAAGAGTACAGAACCCCAGAGTGAAGTCAGCTGGAGATTTAGGTGAGATGGGAGAGAGAGGGCTGCCCGTAGTGGACCATTTATTTTCACCAACTCCCCAGGGGTCTGCTTGGTGAAATTATGGCTACTGGACATTTTTGATTTTTAAATAGGGTGGTGAGAGTTGCCTCGGTTCCCGGTAGGGTTCTGTCTTCCTAGTGGAAATGGCACTGATTGGCACCCTCCCTTGGGCCCAGTCAGTGAATGCAGGACAGGAAACTGGAATCCTAGATGGTTGGGAATGGGACAGTCCCTGAGAATAGCCACCCCACCTTTCCCTGCAATACCAGCTTCATGGGAACTGTGGGAATATTGTGGAAAGCACCGAGAGGGGAGACAGATGCAGCTTTAGATACATCCAGGGAAAAGAAGCCACACAGTGGGGTTGGGAGTGAACTCTGGAGCCTCTGAGGAGCTCCAGGGGTATACCCCAGAGCCTCATGGAGGAGCTAACTTCATGGGACTAGGCACCCTGCACTGAATGGGATAGTAGCAGTCTCAAAAACTCTTACTGCCAAGTTTAAAACCAAGTTCAAGACCTAACACATAGCTGTGGTTCTGACACCTGCCTTCACGGTGACCTAGAGTAGCTCTCCTATTGCATTTTTTTAAAATGTAGGGAGGTAGTTCAGTTCATTGTAAAGAAATTAGAAAAACTAAGATAAAAGGCAAAAAAAAAAAACACCCTATAACCTCAACACATAAACAGACATATTCATACTTTCATATCTTTCCACCAAGGCATCTGTGTGCACATCTACACATGAATATGTTGTACACAGATGGCTTTGCACTGTATGTACTATTTTGTAACCTTCTTTTTCACTGGACGATATTTTCAATGTCTGCACATGTCACTTTACATCATTTTAAATGACTGCACTGCAATTCTTTGGGTAGGTATACTAAAATCCATTTAACCAACCCCCTATTGTTGGATATTTATGCTGCTTTCAATTTTTTCCCTACTATATTCACTGTAGTGAATATTGTTGGACATATGGTTTGTGCCCTTGAGGAACTCACGGTAGAAGGATTTGGGAGGGGGCTTCCATTGCTTGAGTTTATAGCAAGTGAAATAGTGAGTGTGGTTTTTAATGATAACACTGATAATAAAGTCACTTTCATTGAGCATTAACTTTGCGCCAGACACCATACCAAGGACTTCACACCTATACATCTGTCATTTAATCCTTACAACTATGTGAGGTTGGGATTATTAACATTTCTATTTTGCAGGAGAGGAAATGAAAGCTCAAAGGAGCAAGTGACTTGCCCAAGGTTTACACAGAGAGTATGTGGTAAAGACAGGATTCAAGCCTAGGTCTGAGGGTTCCAAGGGACAAACTGTAGGCCAAACACTTTTGACAGTTACTTGGAACTGTATTCCTGGATTTTAGCCTCAGACCCACTCTCTATCAGGTTCAGGTTGGATTAATAGACCGGCAGTCACAGAATATTTGTGGTTCCTTCCATATATGCATGTCTTTTTGCACTGTGAGCTTCAAGCATCTCTCTTTCAGAGTGGAGCCTGTTTCTCTGACTCTAGAATCAGCACCAGCCTTTGTGATTTGCTTTAACCAGTAGAATGGGGCCAATGGAATGTTGTACTGTTTCCAGGCTTAGACCTCAGGATGCCCCCACAGCTCCTGCCCTTACCTGGGAACCTGCTTCTGTCATGTGAATGCACTCAGGCCAGCCTACTGGAAGATGAGAGCTACATGGCTCAGGGGCTCTATGTCCTTGTCCACATAGATTAGTTAACTGACAGGGGACAGGATGCAGGAAGATACCCAAACAAGAGTCGCACAGCCGCCCACTCAATTGTGAGCTCACAATGCTTATTGCTCTAAGCTCACAAGTTGTGGGGTGATTGTCAGGAAGCAAAAGCTGATGGGTACCTGGTTCTGTTCATGTGGGTGACACAGTCCCGAGAGGAGGGCTTGGGTGGGGGTTGGGAGCCACGTGGCTGGGACAGCTTCAGAGAAGAGGTGACAGCTTGTGCGATGCAGGGTGTGCAATAAATAGCAAAGCCTCCTGAAGCAGAACAGGGAGGTGGGCCTGCATGCACAATCAGATAAACCTCACCACTAAGGCTGCAGGTTGACAGAGATGTGTCTCCAGAGCCTGAATTAAATAGAAACTTCCCTGAGGCCGGAAAGGCAGCTAGATGTCATTTACACACCAATGCAAAACAAACAAACAAACAAACAAACAAAAAACACCCAAAACCCAAAAACAACAACAACAACAACAAAAAACACCACCTGGCAGATTCCCTAGGAGCCTCTCAGGTGTGCCTGAGGGCTGGGGCAGAGATAAATTGGATGATGGTTCCCCTTTCAAGTGGATAAATGTTGCTCCTTCTCCTGCATCTCCTCCCACTGACCTGACACCTGATGGAGGCTTGGCCTTGAGGCACCCTGTGCCCTGGGAAGTCCTAAAGGAAGAACTTTCCTGTACCCTCTGACAAGATATGTAGTGGAGTGTTTTCAGTAACCCTTACACACGTGACCTAGCAGGGCTGCTCTTAGCAGCATCCTGATGAAAGAATTGAGTCAAATAATCTCCCAGAACATGGGACTCAAAATCATTTGTTCGATCATTCATTCAGTCATTCCACAAACACTCTCAAGGGGTGTAAGATGCCCTAGAGAACTTCACAGCCTAGTGGTAAATGCATATCTTGAAAATTCTGTGCCTTATCTTAAGTAAACCTACATTGGAAAGCAGGTGGTCCAAAAGGTGGACCAAGAAAATAGATCCTGTGTACTCTGAATTGGTGATGGAATTAGTTAGCGCTCTTCTCCAGCATCTGTTGGAGCCTGGAGGCCTGGGAGAGTGAGAAAAGAAAGATGAATGAAGGGGTGTGGGTCCAGATGCTGAAACTGAAGCACTTTGAGGGTTGGTGTCATCTAAGAAGATAGCAGGGACAAGGGTAGAGTTGCTGGGCTGCATTCTTGTAGGAAGCCAAGGTGAGAGGTTGGAGTCCTAGGGTCCAATCTAGAGGTCCAACCTAGAGGTTGGAGTCATCTGATATTGTGCCATCAGTAATAACTGCAACAATGTTTTGCACACCTGGAAGTATTTTTTAACACTTGTTTGTTAATGGTATATTGTAGTGGCCTGGTGAGAGGTGTTGGGGAGATGGGGAGGATCCTGCCTCCAGGACCTCATGGCCTGTGGGGCACATAGTTCTGAAGATAAATTATCACATTCCAATGTAATGGAAACAAGCCCAAGATGCTCAGGGAACAGAGATGAGGTGACTAGGGAAAGTCAGTGCAGGTTTCATATTTGAGCTGGTCAGTAGGAGTTTTTGGGTGATGAAGAGATATTTCGAGAGGAATAAGGAATTGAACACACTAAGATATAGCAGAATGAAAAAGCACAGAACACAGCAGTGGTCAAGTGTAAGATGAACAGAATTCAGTGAGAAGCAGGCTGAAGTGTGGCAAGTAAGAGCCAGACCACAGAGATTTGTGGGCCCATTGAAGAAGCCTAGACTTCAAAATGCTGAGAAATGGGAAGCCCTTGAAAGGTTTTGAGCAAGAGTGAGGTGATCAGAACTGTCTTTTAGGAGTTCTCTGGTAACTCTGTGGGGGGATGGTCTAGAGAAGGGTAAGACCAGGGACGGTTATACCCTTTAGGAGATGCTGCGGGAATCTTGGCAAAGATGATGGAGGCAGATCCAGCAGGAGAGTAGTACTGCACTGGTTTTGGGCAAAAGCTCTAGAGGCAATCTTGGGGACTCAAAACCTGCCTGGATCCCTTCCTTACCAGCTGTATGATCTTGGATGAATTACTTAACCTTTCTGTATCTGACTTTCTTCATCTATAAACTAGGAATAATAAAAGCAACTACCTCATCATAATCGTTCCATGAATGAAATGAAATGGTCCAAATAGAGCACTTGAACCACCCCTGCACACTGATTATTCTCATTTACTCCATTAGACCTGATGAAGATTACATGTGGACAATGAGTACAGTGTGAGTCTAGAAGTCTAGACTTGCTTCTACAGAGCTAGTCAGGCTGCTGCCATTCCCAGAGGTGAGAAATACGAGAATATTGCAATAAGTTTATTCCCTTCCAGGAGAATGGAAGTGGTACCCAGTGTATAAAACTAAGCTTCTGCCCTTTGCTTCTCTCTGAGAACTTCTAATGGTGTCTTAGTTTTGCATAAGTAGACTAGACCCCTGCCTGAGACTAGCAGTAATAATGAACATCAACAGAAACCATCATGCCTACTTGTCTTCTTCAAGCCTCACAATATGCTTGCAATACTAGTGAAGTAGGGAATCTATTGTCCCCCTTTTACAGATAAACAAATGATGTTCAATGCCACTGGCCAGAAGAGGTGGCTGAAAAGGAAAGATCCATGAGTCTGATATTCAGGTCTTCTGACTCCCAAATCCAGTACTCTTTCCATGACCCCTATTTGTTACTATCTTTTTTTTTTCTTTTCAGCATAACAGAATTCATTGTTTTTGCACCACACCCAGTGCTCCATGCAATACGTGCCCTCCTTGATACCCACCACCTGGTTCCCCCAACCTCCCAACTCCTGCCCCTTCAAAACCCTCAGGTTGTTTTTCAGAGTCTATAGTCTCTCTTGGTTTAGCTCTCCTTCCAATTTTCCTCAACTCACTTCCCCTCTCCATCTCCCTATGTCCTCCATGTTATTTGTTATGCTCCACAAATAAGTGAAACCATATGCTAATTGACTCTCTCTGCTTGACTTATTTCACTCAGCATCATCTCTTCCAGTCCCATCCATGGTGCTACAAAAGTTGGGTATTCATCCTTTCTGATGGAGGCATAATACTCTATAGTGTATATGGACCACATCTTCCTTATCCATTCGTCCATTGAAGGGCATCTTGGCTCTTTCCACAGTTTGGTGACCGTGGCCATTGCTGCTATAAACATTGGGGTACAGATGGCTCTTCTTTTCACTACATCTGTATCTGTGGGGTAAATACCCAGGAGTTCAATTGCAGGGTCACAGGGAAGCTCTATTTTTAATTTCTTAAGGAATCTCCACACTGTTCTCCAAAGTGGCTGCACCAACTCGCAATTCCACCAACAGTGTAAGAGGGCTCTCCTTTCTCCACATGCTCTCCAACACATGTTGTTTACTGCCTTGTTAATTTTGGCCATTCTAACTGGTGTAAGGTGATATCTCAATGTGGTTTTAATTTGAATCTCCCTGATGGCTAGTGATGATGAACATTTTTTCATGTGTTTGATAGCCATTTGTATGTCTTCATTGGAGAAGTGTCTGTTCATATCTTCTGCCCATTTGGTACCATCTTTTTCTTCCTTGCAGGCTTGCCAAAGTCCTAACTTCATATGACAGCACTGAGGCCCACTGAAGCTCCAAACCATGATCTTACTGTCTCCCAGGGTTGGTACAGGGACTTGTAAGTACCAAGGAAAGGATGGAGCAGGAGAGTGCCCCCAGTTTTGCTTGAGTCTCTGCAAATCCAAATTTTCAAAAATTCAAATCCTTGAAAGCCCTTGCTACAAGCCTGGCTATCTTGGGAGAAGGGAGAGATAGGATACTTAACCACATTTTAGAGAATGGCCCAAAGAATAGTAGAGAGGGAGGTAAGAGCCATTATTCTTTGAGCTCTGTGTTCCAGGTGCCAGACATTCATCATCTCATCGACTGCTCACATCTACTGTGAGGCAATCAATATCATTTCCATTTCTCATACAAGGAGACTGAGAGCCAGCAAAGTTAGGTACCCAAATTCTTAATCATTCTGTTATGGCAATCCTGCTTTCAGATGGAGAAATGAGGACATAAACCCTGTGTTAGGACAGACTCCTTTCACTCTGGGCACATTCTCTCACCAATTCTGGAAAGTATTCTACCTAGAATCACTGCTTCTGTGAGGACAGCCAGGTAAATTAAGTATTGTTGAAGGGCTTCCTGAAGTAGCAAGAATGGGGAAAATGGTGTGTTTCTTTCATAGTCTGAATGTGTATCTGCCTCTAGCTTGAAGGAACATTTAACTGGAACTGCCAAGAAATGTGGTAAGTGCTTTACATACATTATTTCACTTAATTCCACGAAGCAACCTTATGAACTGAGGTCTGTTATCATCATCCCATTTTCTAACAGAGACACTTGAGGCTCAGAGAAGTGGAGTAATCTCTTGCTCCAAGGTTATACAGCCAGACACTCAATGGCAGAGCCCAGTCCATGTTCTTAACTGGCAGTTTTTGCTGCCTTCTGAAAGAGAAGAGAATGCCCCTGTTAATTATACAACAGGGTGGGCATGGAGCATAGACTGCCTGGGACATGTGGCTTCACCTTGCAGTCCGGAGGGCAATTCCTGAGGTTAATTAATCTCTGATATGAGGCTAGAACAAGAGTTCTCAATTTTGGTTTTCATCCCTGAGTAGGGATCCACAAGCTAAGAACTCTGTATCATCCCACACTGGGCTTCACAGACCCTTGCTTAACAGGTGGACGGACTGTGATCACTTCCAGGCTAATAGCCTAGGCCTGAGATGTGAAAGACCTAAGATTCCAGTCTTACCACTTATTAGCTCTTTGACCTTGGACAAGGGATTTACATGGTTTTGTTCTAAGATTCCTTTACTGTAAAACAGGGCCAATAACAACACCCATTGTTCTGGTTACCATTGATTTGTAACAAACAATCCTAAAACTTATTGGTTTTGAACAGCCACTTGTAACTTTGTGGGTCAGGAACTGGAGAAAGACGAGGATGGGTCAATCTGCTTAGAAACTCTCGTTTGATTGCAGTCACCTGTCATCTGGGGTTGTGGACATGTGAAGGCTTGACTGAGCTGGACGTCCACAGCTGGCAGTTAGTGCTGGCTGTGGACTTCAGGCACAGGTGGGTTGCTCCCTGGAGTACTTACATATGGCCTCTCCAGCTTGACAGCCTCAGGGTTGGACTCCTTACATGGCAACTCAGAACTTCGAAAGGGAGTCTCCTCTAACAAGGGGAAGCCACAGCCCTTTGTATGCCCAAGCCTCAGAAATCCACAGTCATTTCCACTGCATTCTATTGATTACAATGAGTCACTGGGCACCCAGGTTCAAATGCAGAGAATTAAACTCTGCCTCTTATTGGGGGAGTGGTAAGGATTTTGAAAAGCAGGAAAAACAAGAGGTATTGTGGCCACCTTTGGAAAATATCATCTGCCAGCCTTGTATTAGGGAATTGTACACAGATTAAATAAGAGGCTGTGTAGAAGGTACTTAAGACAGTGCTTGGCATATAGAAAGTGCTCATAAAGGTTAGCTATTGTTAGTAGATGACAAATGCTTGTGAGATGTCTTTCAACATAACAGAATAGGGTGAAGGGTTGAAGAAAGACTAAAATTGCTTCAAAGCAATGGCAAGGAAAGATTTCCCCAGGAGGCAGAGTCTTGACCATTTAGATAACCAATGGCCCAAGGGAAGATAAAAGGGAAAGTAAAGCAGTGGGTATCAGGTTTACATTGGCTGAAGGGCTTGAAGTCTTGGTCAAGGGAGGTGTAATCTGGGAACCAGGCAGGAAGAGATGAAAACAAGAGCAGGATTGACAGGCTGGGGTGAGTGGGAAAAGCACATCCCAGACTCACAGTATGTGAGAAGAGAAGACAAATCTAGAAGGGAAAAAGAGTTGACTAGGCCTGGAAGGGAGTCCAACATGCAATTTGCAGCTGCCTAGCTTGGTTCATAGGCTTATGTCTGGGCTGGTCCTCAATGGCAAAGAAGTTGGCCTGTAAATGTGTTCACTTCAGGGGTTAAGGGGATAGACTGGAGGTGCCTGCCTTCTGGTTTCCTAAAACATGTGTTAACCTAGGAACTCTCAACATAACTGAATTTCCTGAGAAAATCTGAGAAAACACTTCACTGTTTTATTATTGCTTTTTTTTTTTTTTAAATAAAGTCCAAACTCCATAGCATAGCCTACAAGAATCATTTGGCCTCTGCTAGTTCTACACTCTCTTCTTTTTTTTTTTATTAAATTTTTTATTTTTTATAAACATATATTTTTATCCCCAGGGGTACAGGTCTGTGAATCACCAGGTTTACACACTTCACAGCACTCACCAAAGCACATACCCTCCCCAATGTTCATAATCCCACCCCCTTCTCCCAAACCCCCTCCCCCCAGCAACCCTCAGTTTGTTTTGTGAGATTAAGAGTCACTTATGGTTTGTCTCCCTCCCAATCCCATCTTGTTTCATTGATTCTTCTCCTACCCACTTAAGCCCCCATGTTGCATCACCACTTCCTCATATCAGGGAGATCATATGATAGTTGTCTTTCTCTGCTTGACTTATTTCGCTAAGCATGACACGCTCTAGTTCCATCCATGTTGTCGCAAATGGCAAGATTTCATTTCTTTTGATGGCTGCATAGTATTCCATTGTGTATATATACCACATCTTCTTGATCCATTCATCTGTTGATGGACATCTAGGTTCTTTCCATAGTTTGGCTATTGTGGACATTGCTGCTATAAACATTCGGGTGCACGTGCCCCTTTGGATCACTACGTTTGTATCTTTAGGGTAAATACTCTCTTCTTGAACTTCTCTCTTCTACTTACTAGATTTCAGTTCCATTGAGCTTCTTTGAGATGCTTCAGCTTTAAACTCTTCCTCACCTCAGGACCTTTGTGCCTGCTACTTCCTCTACTTAGGATGGCTCTTCCTCCTCCTCTTTACACAACTAGCCCCTTTCATCCTTTAGACCTCAGCTGTAACATTGTTTCCCTTCATATCATGTATTACAATTTTATGTATTTATGTACTGGACCATTTTCTTGTTTAGTGCCTCCTTTATGCCAGACTGTGAGCTGTATGTGGGAAGGGTGATGACTTATTTTCACTCTATAATCTTAGCACCCAGTCAAAAGCCTGGTACTCGGCAGCTATTTGGTGACTATTAGTTGTGAGAAAGTCTGTAACCTCAATGTGGCTGGCTAAGGGGTGTGGACTTTGTTCACTCTGCAGCCACAAAACTAGGATAGGTTAGAATGTACTAGAGTGTTAGAAGTGATGGTGGCCACCACTGTTCATGTAAGAACCTGTGGGATTGAGGGGCTGAAGTGTTTTTGTTCCTAAGGGTGAAGACCTTTGGAAGGTGGCTGTGCATGAGACCAATCTCCTTTTAGTGTGTTTCTTTTGAGATGATTTTCCACAAAATCTGTGGAATTTTTCTGTGCAGATAAATTAGAGCATTTACTGATGTCAGACAATGAAAACTGTGTTACTCAATGTGTGATTGCTACCAGGAACAGAGTGTAATTTATAGTCTGCCACTTGAAATGAGTTCTGGTGGGGGCCTGAGATTACCAGCCCAGGCAGGTTAGACTGCTCTCCTTGGTCCTGAAATGTTCCGACTTTACATTGTGTCCTCACAGAAACAAACATCTCAAAATACATAAAAGAACACAAATTTACATGTGTATATGTGCACACACAAGCACAACCCTATAGACACAAATACATCACAAAGTTATCCACATGCACTCTCATGAATAGTGAGATAGCAAAACTCATTTGATATGTATGCATTAAGCTTCTGCAGTATTTATGCCAAAAACTAGGATGATCTAAGCCCTTTTAAAAAAAATTTTATTTATTATTATTTTTAAAATTTCTTTTCAGTGTACCAGAATTCATTGTTTATGTACCACACTCAGTGTTCAATGCAATACGTGCCCTCCATAATACTCACCACCAGGCTCACCCAACCTCCCACCCCCACTCCTTCAAAACCCTCAGATTGTTTTTCAGAGTCCATAGTCTCTCATGGTTCATCTCCCTCTCCCATTTCCCCCAACTCCCTTCTCCTTTCCATCTCTCCATGTCCTCTGTGTTATTTCTTATACTCCACAAATAAGTGAAACCATATGATAATTGCTTCTCTCTGCTTGACTTATTTCACTCTGCATAATCTCTTCCAGTCCCATACATGTTGATACAAAAGCTGGGTATTCCTCCTTTCTGATGGAGGCATAATACTCCATAGTATATATGGACCAAATATTTATGCCAAAACCTAGGATGAACTAGGCCCTTCTTAAAAACAAAGGGTCATCATATCTCCTGAGGTAGATTATTTGCAAATCTGCAGTTATTTCCCTCCATCCCTGCTGGATAAAATGTGAGTTTTCACTTTTCCCATCTAGAAGGAGAATCTATTTCCTCAACCTCTGAGTCTGGGCTTATTTATGAATTGCTTTAGCCAACAGGAAGTGAGAGAAGTGAGATTGCACCAGTTTCAAGCTTACATCCCAAGGGGCTTTGAAACGTCCCACTGTCCTTCTTGGAAACCTGACCAACTGCTGAACAAGTTGAGGCATTCCTGATAGAGGATGAAAAACTACATAGGGCAGAGATGAGCTGTCCTAGCTGAGCCCATTCTGGATAAGTCAGTCCCCATCAGACAGCAGACACGTGAGTAAGTACTGCTGTAAATGGCCTGGCCCAGCTCAGACCAGAAGAGTTGTCTAAGCCAATTGGTGGACTTATGAGTAATAATAATTTGTTGTCTAAAGTCACAAAGGTTGAGGTAGTTTGTTACTTTAAAACAGAACCAGGTATACTTCGTTACATGAAGGACAGAATCTGAACTATTCCTGAAACTAATATGTCCTTACCAGTAAGATGTCTCTGTAGGGCCCTAAAGCAATTCTGCTACTGATGATAAAGCCCCAATGGGATGTGGTCAAAGAGCACTGCTTTGGAAGCAAGGAGATTTAAATCTTCATCCTGACTCTGTCAATAACTGACTATGTGACCTTGGGCAAGTCACTTGACATCATCTTGAGTCCTTTATAAATTGAAAGAGCAAGTTTAGCTTATTTTAGGCCTCCAGGCTCTGACACACATTCTGTGGTCCCATGATTCTCAGTCTCTGCTTTTATCTGTAAACCAAGAAAAGATAATTCACAATTCTTTCTGTCTTGCAGGATAATCCAAAACGATGAAGTGTTATTTCCTTAGTGGCACCTCTGCTTCCAGACACTTTCAAGAATTTGAGAGTCTATGCAGCAGGAACAGACACCCTGAAATTCTGGCTTTGTGATAATTCACTAGGTTTTATCAACATATGTGAACACACAGATTTTCAGCTAATATTAGAAGCTGAAATGGAACTGATGAATGTGATCCCCAGGCGGTCTCCACCACATCTCCTAAAAGAAGTGTAAGCATCTTATAGAAATATGCATTCTGTTCCCCCTTCTTTTCTCCTGGGTTCCCACTGTGGGTTAATAAAACTTTATTTGTGAGGTGAGATTGATTTTCCAGGCCCAAGGAGATCCTGGACAGGTAAAAACATATGCACACCATAATTGGAAGAGAAGGTTGCTTGGAGCTCTTTGCTTGCTTCTGATCATACTTAGATAGGTATAAATGTTGAGTGGGGTAAAATTATTCCTGTGGAAACTTCCAAATGAGCTCTTATAATTTGACTGAAAATTGGTTCCAGAATTCATATTTAGGGAGTGCCATAAACACCAAAAGCTGGAGTCTGGCTCAGGGCAGTGTCAGTGACTAAAGAGATAGCATGGCAGGCAGATGGTGGGGTTGTAGGACAGGAACAGGCATTCCTTGAAAGAACACAAAAATCAAGCCCAGCAGAGAGCAACCAGCCAGTCAAGACCATGCAAATATGGGCAGCCAATGCCGGCACACAACAGTGGATAAAGCAAGTAGGGAAACTTGTGCTGGCAGTGTTTAAAGACATGATGAAGAATGCCTTGTTCACAATTTTTTCTTGGCTGCATATCACAGAAAATCTAACCCCAAATGACTTAATCTGAAAGAATTTAGTGGATCACAAAACTGGAAAAGTCAAGAAAAAGACTATTTTCAGGCATGGTTTCATGCAGGCATTGAAATAACATAACCAGGACCCAGTTTTCTCTGTCTCTCTGTTTGACTCTGCTCTCCCCAGTATGTAGTCATTGACAGGTTCCTACTTTATGAGCACAATGAGGGTATAACTGCGCTAGATCTTTCATCCTCTATGATCTGTACTGGGCAGAGAGGGAGAGTATCTCTCTCAACAGAGTGTACCAAATTCTGGGTCTGACACTTGTTGGTACAATTAGGCCACATGATCATACTTGTATCATCCCAGTGCCTAAATTATGTCATGCTCGGATTGGCATAGGCTGATTAGGGCCTACCCTGGTACCTGTCAGGGGACAACCCCAACCAAACCACAGGAACCTAGACAAGACAAAGAATAGTTCCCCAAAGGAAATTTAGAACCACAGACATCCATGACAGCAGGTATGGATAGAAATATGGAACAGAATCTAAAACATTCCAGCCTGAAAGTCAAAGATTTTCTGGAAAAAGAAAAAGAGTAAAATTTGTTGCAAGCAGGTAAGGATCTAGATGAATACCATTAATAAAATAAGACAGATCATGGCTAGAGATTAAGGAAACAGGCTTCCTGGAGAGCACCTTCTGGATTCGAGGGCTCTAGGGTTATAAGACTTCAGATTTCCTGGATGTGGTATCCAGAATAGGGTCTCTCAGCCCAGGTTGGATACTGTAAGACAATATATCTGAAACTATAAAACCAGTCAAATGGAACTGATGTTTCCAGGCACTAGGACTCAGAGTAAAGATAAGCTTCTATGAAAGGAAACATGTTTGACTTAAAAAAAAAAAAAAAAAAAAGATCATATTTTAAGGCATATCAAGAAGAGCTCTGATTCTTTTTTTTTTTTTCATTGTGTATACCCCAAATGCAGCCTGCAGATGCAAAGGAGGTCACCTTTAAAGCTCAAATTACCATAGCTCCAAGCTCCTACCTGCTGGATTACAACATTTATGAAACAGGATCATAGTTTTCACTACAACTCCCTTACCCTCTGTCACCTAAACCCAAAGCAGTTTTGCTTATCCCCTGAATCCACAATAACTCTCAACAAAACAACTCAATCAGCTGTTGGCTTTAGCCCTCTAGCCAGTGATGCTTAAACCTAGCATCTGGAAAAACTAGGGAGGAATAAATATTGTGGCATCTCTCCCCTCTGTTCCTTTCATCTCTATTCTGCACCTGGACTACAATAAACTGTTGTCCTCTTCCCACAGCTTCTTAGTATATACAAATAAATATAAGTGGGTGATGGTTTATTCATTTAACTAATATTTATTGAGTACATAATATAGTAGGTACTTGAGTTTACAGTTTAGTAGAGAATGAAAAAATAAAGATTGTGTGTGTGTGTGTGTGTGCATACATAACTAGTGATAAGTGCTATTAAAAACTGGAAAATAATTAATGTAATCCATCACATCAGCTACTTAAAGAAGAAAAATCATAAAGATCAACAGATGCAGGAAAAGCATTTGACAAAATCCAATGCCACTTCATAATAATTAATACGAAAATAAGACTATTTAGAAAAATAAGCAAAATAAGACTATGAATAGAGGGGAATCTCCCCAACTCAGTATAGAACACCTACAAAAATATCTTCAATTACAACAACTACATGCTTTTTTTCTAAGACCCGGAACAAGGCAAGGATGTCCCCTTTTACCACTGATTTTCAACTTTATACTGGAAGTCCTGTCTAATGCAATAAAACAGGAGAAAAAAAATTTATACAGACTGGGAAGGAAGATATAAAACTTTCTTTGTAGATGACATGATTGTCTATGTAGACCATCTCAGAGACCTTATTAACAACAAAAAACTGGAACAAATATGTGATTATGTCAAGGTTTCAGGTTACAAGGTTAACATTAAAAATCAATTGCTTTTGTATAGACAAGGAATGAAAAATTGGAATTTGACATTTAAAACACAATATCATTTACATTAGCACAAAAATTAAATCTAGCAGGATATATACAAAATCTACATGAGGAAAATTAAAAAAGAAAAAGACTCAGTAAAAGAAACAAAAAAAGATCTAAACAAATGTAGAGATATGACATGCACATGGGTAGGAAGATTCCATATTGGCAAGATGTCAGTTTCCCACAATCTGATGCATAGATCCAATGCAATGCCAATCAAAATCCCAGCAGGTTTTTTTGTGCATATAGATAAATTGTTTCTGAAGTTTTGCATAAACAATAAATTTTGGAACACTGAAAAAAATTAAAGTAAATAAAAAAATAAAGTTTATATGGAGAAGCAAATTACCTAGAATAGCTAACACAATATTAAGAAGACCAAAATAAGAGAACTGACACTACCCAACTTTAAGACTTGGTATAAAGCTGTAAAAAAACAAGACAGTATTGATAAGAAACAGGCAAATAAATCAATGGAACAGAACAGAGACCAGAAATAGAATTACACAAATATTGATCTTTGATAAAGAAGCAAAGGCAATAAAATGAAGAAAGGAATAATCTCTTTAACAAATGGTGCTGGAACAACTGGACATCCACACAAAAAATGAATCTAGACACATACCTTCTTCCTCATAGCTGAATAATATCCCATTATACATACATATAATACAAAATATGTATTATGTAACATATATTTCTATATACATATATACACATATACATACATTATATGTATATATGAAGCAAAAACTCATTCTTAAAAAATCAACAAAATTGATAAACTTCTAGCAAGAACTAGAAAAATAAAAACAGAAAAGACACATGAATTATCAATAGTAGAAATAAAATAAAAGCTATTATTGCAGATCCTACAGACATTAAAAAGATAATAGAAGAATGTTATACTTTAGTACTCATAAATTTGACAACATAGAAGAAATTAACCAATTCCCCCAAAGCAATAAATTACCAAAAATTGGCCAAAATGAATAAGCAATCTGAGTAAGTCTTGAAGCTAGCAAAGAAATTGAATTCATAACTACAAAGGTTCAGGAAAAAAGAAATATCCAGGCCCAGATAGTTTCACTGGAGAATTTTAGCAAACATCTAAAGAAGAATTAACCCCAATTTTACACAATCTCTTCAGAAAATAGGATGCTGGTAAGCAGGATAATGATGCTGGAACCTGTTAATGTTACTTTATAGGGCAAAAAGGACTTTATTAAAAATGCTAGCATGGGAGAGATTATCTTGGGTTATCCAGATAGGCCAGACATAACCACAGGTGACCTTACAAGTGAAAGAGGGTGGTAATAGGGTCAGATTCAGAGATATTTGAGGACACTACGCTGTTGGCTTTGAAGACGAAAGGAGAGGCCATGAGCCAACATCTTCAGTTTAGACCAGTGAACCTCCCTTCAGACTTCTGACTTCCAAAACAATAATAATAAGCTTCTTGTATTACTTGTGTTGATGTGTTACAGTAGCACTGGAGACTAATATGAACAGAAAACTAACATGGAGAGAAAACATTTCTCAGGTCATTTTATAAAGTCATCAAAACTAAACAAACACAGTACAAAAAAAGAAAACCGGGCAAAAACTCTTATGAATTTAGACACCAAAATCTGAAAATTTTAGTAAAATGTATCCCACAATGTATAAAAATAATTACATGCCAATACATGTATTGTATATTACCAATACATGCCATGATCAAATGAGACTTATTCTAGGTATGTCAGGTTGGTTCAATATTCAAAGCTCAGTATAACCTATTATATAAGCTAAAAAAGGAAAAATCATATGATTGAAAGAACTGATGCAGAAAAAACTTTTGACAAATTCAATATGCATTTATGACAAAAACTCTCAGAAAAATAGGAATAGAGGGAAATTATTTCAATTTGATATAAAGCATCTTCAGAAAACCTATGGTTAATACTGGCCCTTATTGGTAAAAGCTTAAATCTTTTCTCCCTAGGACTGGGAGCCAGATATGAATTTCCATTCTCAATACTCTTACCAAACAAAGCTGGAAGTTCTAGCTATTGCAATAACGCCAAAATAAATAAATAAATAAATAAATAAATAAATAAATAAAATAAAATTAAAATTAAAATAAATAAATAAATAAAAGGAATATAGGCAAGGAAAAGGAATACATGAAATAATCTCTATTTGCTATAAATAATCTCTATTTGCTGATGACATGATTGAATACAAAGTAACTCCCAAAAAGTCTTCATACAAAAAACCCTTCTAAAGCTAACTAGTGAGTTCAATAGGTTGCAGGATCTAAGATCAGTATATAAAAAGCAATTGTAATGCAGCCAAGAATACTATATCCAGCTAGGCTATCATTGAAAATAGAAGTAGAGATAAAATTTTCCAGGACAAACAAAAACGAAAACAATTTGTAAACACCAAACCAGTTCTACAGGAAATATTGAAAGGGGTCTTCAAAGCAAAGAGAGAGCCTAAAAGTAACAGACCAGAAAGGAATAGAGACAATATACAGTAACAGTGACCTTCCAGGCAATACCATGGCACTAAATTTAATAGTTAACCTGAATGTAAATGCGCTAAATGCCCCCAATCAAAAGACACAGAGTATCAGAATGGATTAAAAAAATAAAACCCATCAATATGCCATCGACAAGAAACTTGTTTTAGACCCCAAATCACCTCCATATTTAAAGTCAGCGGGTGGAAAACAATTTTCCATGCTAATGGACATCAAAAGAAAGTTGGGATGGCAATCCTTATATCAGATAAACTAGATTTTAAGCCAAAGACTATAATAAGACATGAGGAAATCAAAGGGTCTGTCCAACAAGAAGATCTAACAATTTTAAATATCTATGCCCCTAACATGGGAGACCAACTATATAAACCAATTAATAACTAAATCAAAAAAACACATTGACCATAATACAATAATAGTAGGGGAATTTAACACCCCCCTCACTGAAATGGACAGATCATCCAAGCAAAAGATCAACAAGGAAATAAAAGCCTTAAATGACACACAGGACCAGATGGATATCACAGATATATTCAGAACATTCCATTCCAGAGCAACAGAGCACACATTCTTCTCTAGTGCACATGGAAAATTTTCCAGAATAGATCACATCCTGGGCCACAAATCAGGTCTCAACCGGTACCAAAATATTGGGATCATTCCCTGCATATTTTCAGACCACAATGCTCTGAAGCTAGAACTCAATCACAATAGGAAATTTGGAAATAACCCAAATACATGGAAGCTAAAGAGCATCCTTCTAAAGAATGAATGGGTCCACCAGGAAATTAAAGAAGAATTGAAAAATTCATGGAAACAAATGATAATGAAACAAAATGGTTCAAAATCTGTGGGAGACAGTACTGAGAGGAAAATATATAGTGATACAAGCCTTTATCAAGAAACAAGGTCTCAAATAAACAACCTAACCCCAAACCTAAAGGAGCTGGAGAAAGAACCAAAAAAAAAGCCTAAACCCGGTAGGGGGAGAAATAATAATAATCAGAGCAGAAATCAATGAAACAGGAACAAACAAACAAAAAACAAATCAAGGAAACTAGGAGCTTGTTCTTAGAAAGAATTAATAGGATTGATAACCCCCTGGCCAGACTTATCAAAAAGAAAAGAGAAAGGACCCAAATAAATAAAACCATGAATGAAAGAGGAGAGATCACAACCAATGCCAAAGAAATAAAAACAATTATAAGAACATATTATGAGCAACTATATGTCAGCAAATATGACAATCTGGAAAAAATGAATGTATTCCTAGAGACATATAAACTACCACAACTGAACCATAAAGAAATAGAAAACCTCTTCTAGGATTCTGATGGATTCCTATCTCACATTGAGGTCTTTTATCCATTTTGAGTTTATCTTTGTGTATGGTGTAAGAGAATGGTCGAGTTTCATTCTTCTACATATAGCTGCCCAGTTTTCCCAGCACCATTTATTGAAGACTGTCTTTTTTCCACTGTATATTTTTTCCTGTTTTGTCAAAGATTATTTGACCATAGAGTTGAGGGTCCATATCTGGACTCTCTACTCTGTACCACTGCTCTGTGTCTGTTTTGATGCCAGTACCATGCTGTCTGGTGATCACAGATTTGTAGTAAAGCTTGAAATCAGGTAATGTGTTGCCCCCAGTTTTATTTTTGTTTTTCAACATTTCCTTAGCCATTCGGGGTCTCTTCTGATTCCATACAAATTTTAGGATTATTTGCTCCAGCTCTTTGAAGAATACCTGTGGAATTTTTATTGAAATGGCATTAAAAGTATAGATTGCTCTAGGCAGTATAGACATTTTAATAATGTTTATTCTTCTGATCCAAGAGCATGGAATGGTCTTCTATCTTTTTGTGTCTTCTTCAATTTCTTTCATGAGTGCTCTGTAGTTCCTCAAGTACAGATCCTTTACCTCTTTGGTTAAGTTTATTCCCAGGTATCTTATGGTTCTTGGTGCTATAGTAAATGGAATCAATTCTCTAATTTCCCTTTCTGTATTTTCATTGTTAGTGTATAAGAAAGCCACTGATTTCTGTACATTGACTTTGTATCCTGCCATGTTGCTGAATTGTTTTATGAGCTCTAGTAGTTTGGGGGTGGAGTCTTGAGCTTTCCATATAAAGAATCATGTCATCTGCAAAGAGAGAGAATTTGACTTCTTCATTGCCAATTTGGATACCTTTTATTTCTCTTTGTTGTCTGATTGCTGTTGCTAGGACCTCTAATACTATGTTGAACAAGAGTGGTGAGAGTGGGCATCCTTGTCGTCAGGGAGATTCAAATTAAAACCACATTGAGATACCACCGTACACCAGTCAGAATGGCCAAAATTAGCAAGACAGGAAACAACATGTGTTGGAGAGGATGTGGAGAAAGGGAAACCCTCTTATACTGTTGGTGGGCATGCGAGTTGGTGCAACCACTTTGGAGAACAGTGTGGAGATTCCTCAAGAAATTAAAAATAGAGCTTCCCTATGACCCTGAAATTGCACTCCTGGGTATTTACCCCAAAGATACAGATGTAGTGAAAAGAAGGGCCATCTGTACCCCAATGTTTATAGCAGCAATGGCCACGGTCACCAAACTGTGGAAGGAACCAAGATGCCCTTCAACAGACGAATGGATAAGGAAGATGTGGTCCATATACACTATGGAGTATTATGCCTCCATCAGAAAGGATGAATACCCAACTTTTGTAGCAACATGGACGGGAATGGAAGAGATTATGCTGAGTGAAGTAAGTCAAGAAGAGAGAGTCAATTATCATATGGTTTCACTTATTTGTGGAGCATAACAAATAGCATGGAGGACAAGGGGAGATGGAGAGAAGAAGTGTGTTGAGGGAAATTGGAAGGGGAGGTGAACCATGAGAGACTATGGACTCTGAAAAACAATCTGAGGGTTTTGAAGGGGTGGGGTGGGAGATTGGGGGAACCAGGTGGTGGGTATTAAGGATGGCTCATATTGCATGGAGCACTGGGTGTGGTGCAAAAACAATGAATACTGTTACACTGAAAAGAAATAAAAAATTTAAAAAAAAAAAGAGAGAGAAGAAAGAGAAGTTAAGGAGTCAATCTCATTTACAACTGCACCCAAAACCTATAAAGAACTTATCAAACCCAACACCCAAAGAACAATTAATCCAATCAAGAAATGGGCAGAGGACATGAACAGACATTTCTGCAAAGAAGACACCCAAATGGCCAATAGACACATAAAAAGTGCTCCAAATCACTTGACATCAGGGAAATACAAATCAAAACCACAATGAGATACCATCTCAAACCAGTAATAATGGCTAAAATTAACAAGTCAGGAAATGACAGATGCTGGCGAGGATGTGGAGAAAGGGGAACCCTCCTACACTTTGGTGGGAATGCAAGCTGGTGCAACCATTCTAAAAAAGTATGGAGATTCCTCAAAAAGTTGAAAATAGAGCTACCCTATGACCCAGCAATTGCACTACTGGGTATTTACCCTAAAGATACAAATGTAATGATCTGAAGGTGCATGTGCACCAGAATGTTTATAGCAGCAATGTCCACTATAGCCAAACTATGGAAAGAACCTAGATGTCCATCAACAGATGAATGGATAAAGAAGATGTGTATATATCTACAATGGAATACTATGCAGTCATCAAAAGAAATGAAATATTGCCATTTGCAATGATGTGGATGGAACTAGAGGGTATTATGCTGAGTGAAATAAGTCAGTTAGAGAAAGACAATTATCATATGATCTCCCTGATATGAGAAATTTGAGAGGCAAATTGGGGGTTTGGGGGGTAGGGAAGGCATAGATGAAACAAGATGGGATCATGAGGGAGATAAACCATAAAAGACTCTTAATCTCACAAAACAGACTGAGGGTTGCTAGGGGGAGGCGGGTAGGGAGAGGATAACTGGGTTATGGACATTGGGGAAGGTATGTGCTATGGTGAGTGCTGTGAAGTGTGTAGACCTGGCCATTTACAGACCTGTACCCCTGGGGCTTATAATACATTATATGTTAATAAAAAATAAAAAATTAAAAAAATTAAAGAGTATCTCTGGTTGTGAACTAGAAATAGCAAATTAAAAAAAAAACAATTGTATTATACATATCAACATACACACCTATGAACATGCCAACATCAAATTTTAAAACACAATACCTTTTAAAAAGAAAATAAAGGGGGGGAAACAAGATGGCAGGGAAGTAGGAGGAGGCGCCTTTTCAACCTGTACCCTAAAGTGAGCTGATTACCTACCAAAGAACTCCGCTCACCCATGAAATCAGCCTGAGATCAGAATTATACACATCTTGGGCGCCTGGGTGGCTCAGTGGGTTAAGCCGCTGCCTTCGGCTCAGGTCATGATCTCAGAGTCCTGGGATCGAGTCCCGCATCGGGCTCTCTGCTCAGCAGGGAGCCTGCTTCCCTCTCTCTCTCTCTCTGCCTGCCTCTCCATCTACTTGTGATTTCGCTCTGTCAAATAAATAAATAAAATCTTTAAAAAAAAAAAAAAAAAGAATTATACACATCTGGATCTCTACAGGTGCAGAAGACGCCAGTGAACAGGTAAAGCAGAGTGGGGATGTTGGACTAATATCGGGAGATAAACAAAATGGGGAGGGAGCCACCAGAGGCGACCGATTGGAAAGTAATACCCCTAATATGAGAGTGCCCTGCATCTGGGGAC
>NC_081570.1:25686864-25697160 GCF_022355385.1 Mustela nigripes | reverse complement strand
TGTGGAGCATAACAAATAGCATGGAGGACATGGGGAGATAGAGAGGATTAGGGAGTTGGGGGAAATTGGAAGGGGAGGTGAACCATGAGAGATTATGGACTCTGAAAAACAATGAGGGTTTTGAAGGGGCAGGGGTGGGAGGTCGGGGTACCAGGTGGTGGGTATTATAGAGGGCATGGATTGCATGGAGCACTTGGTGTGGTGCAAAAATAATGAATACTGCTATGCTGAAAATAAATAAAAAATACATTTAAAAAAATGGGCAGAAATGTATGCATGAACATACACTCCTCCAAAGAAGACATACAAATGGCTAACAGACACATGAAAAAATTTTCTTCATCATCATTTAGCCATAGGGGAGATTCAAGTCAAAACCACATTGAGATATCACCTTACACCAGTTAGAATGGCCAAAATTAACAAGGCAGTAAACAACATGTGTTGGAGAGGATGTGGAGAAAGGGGAACCCTCTTATACTGTTGGTGGGAATGTAAGTTGGTGCAGCCACCTTGGAAAACAGTGTGGAGATTCCTTAAGAAATTAAAAATAGAGCTTCCCTATGACCTAGCAATTGCACTACTGGGTATTTACCCCGAAGATACAGATGTAGTGAAAAGAAGGGCCATCTGTACCCCAATGTTCATAGCAGCAATGGCCATGGTCGCCAAACTGTGGAAAGAGCCAAGGTGCCCTTCAACAGACGAATGGATAAGGAAGATGTGGTCCATATATACTATGGAGTATTACGCCTCTATCAGAAAGGATGAATACCCAACTTTTTTATCAACATGGATGGTCCTGGAAGAGATTATGCTGAGTGAAATAAGTCAAGCAGAGAGAGTCAATTATCACATGGTTTTGCTTATCACATGGTGGAGCATAAGGAATGACATGGAGGTCATGGGAAGATGGAGAGGAGAAGGTAGTTGTGAGAAATTGGAAGGGGAGATGAAGCATGAGAGACTATGGACTCTGAAAAACAATCTGAGGGTTTTGGAGGGGCGAGGGTGGGAGGTTGGATGAGTCTGGTGGTGGGTATTATGGAGAGCACGTATTGCATTGAGCACTGGGTATGGTGCATAAACAATGACTTCTGGAACACTGAAAGGAAAAAAAAAAAAAGACTATACTCACTGTTGGGTGGAGAATAAATCAAAGAAGCTGAGAGCCAAACCAGGGACACCAGAAGAGGCTGGTGCAGTTGTCTATGTAAGAAATTTAAAAGTCGCTGGACTAAAAGGCAGCCATAGCAGAGAAGTAAAGTCCATTGTTTCCATCTGTGTTTAGGAAATGGAAAGAATTGGACTTAATAATGGATTGGATGTGGGAGAAAGGATGGAAAGAGAGGGAGGAGCAAGGCCAGCATCCAGGTTCCCACTGAGAGATTGAGATGAAGATGGCAGCATCTTCTTCTCAATAGGGAAGAGTCAGATGTGGGGACATGTTAATTCCAAGATTGTCTGCTATGTATGTATAAGGCTATGCTGTAGGGGTATGAATTAGGGAGTTGCCAGCCTGGGATGCCACTGAAAGCTGTAGAAATGGATGAGAGTGGGAAGAGAAAACAAAGGTTCCAAGGTGAGTCCTGGAGAGCATGAAAAGACCACCCAGAAGTTGAGTATGCAGCAATTGGATACAGGAGAGGAAATCTGAGAAGTCTCCAGAGCAGGGAAAAGGAAAAGAGTGATGTCATGGAAATGTGTGCTGAGGAGGGAATAATCAACTGTGTTAAATGAAGCCAAGAGGTCAAGAGTAAAAAGAAGCATTTAAGTGCAGGATTTAATAACAAGGAGGTTGCTGGTAACCCTGCCCAAATCAATTACACTTGAAGTTGTGGTAGCTGTATTGACTACACTGAGTAAAAGAATAACTAACAGGAGTCAAGCAAATATAAAGTAAATGCAGTCATTTCTTTCTAGAACCTTTGCTATGAAGAAGCCAAGAGAACAGGCACAGGAGGTTTGCAAGAGGGATAACAGCAAGTAGGCTTCTTAGTGAGTGGAAACTGAGGTTCCAGGAAAATCCATAGGCTTGCTGGCCACTACTGAAGTTCATCCTAAAGACAGGCTGATCTTCCTATTGGATTAGTAGGATATTTCTTACTGTAGGTCTCAGCAAAGAAAGGGGTAAATTTAAAAATGAGACAAAGATAACCTTGTCAGCATGGATGTGTGTTTGGATGCAGGCATGGAGAACAAAATGATTGAGTTTACCTGTAGTTGGTGTTTTTCAGAAGAGTATGTTAAATGAAGATATGAGCAAGAAGGTGAGGCTATTTACAAGGGGGTGGTTATACCAATGGACCACAAAGTCTCAGTGATAAAAGAAGGCAACTGTTGACCAAAGGGAACTATTGGACAAAGGGAAAGTACACATGTGTTAGAGGTGGTGAGAATCAATCACTGAGTTTCAGAATGATCAGTGGGAGCACTTGAGAAAATAAAAATAGGGACAGGACGCTCTCAGAGGGAAGGGTGCTGGAATGATAATTTTAGAGGTAGCAGTAGTATTTTGACTGGCTATTTTAGAGTCCAGGAGGAAGCCTTGAGCATCAGTTTTGGGGTACAATCAAGTGCCATTGGAGGATAAGAAGGTACAAAAACCCAAAAGATTACTGTATTAGTTTGCTAGGGCTGCCATCACATAACACTACAGACTGGAAGTCTGGAATTTATTTTCCTCACTGTAATTTATTTTCTTAGAATTATGGAGATTCTAGAGGTTAGAAGTTCAAGATCAAGGTGTTGGCAGGTTTGGTTTCTTCTAAAGCCTCTTCTTGGCTTGCAGATAGCTATTCACTGTGTCCTCATACAATTATCCCCCAGCCACTGGATTTATGTGTGCCCTGATCTTCTCTTCTTGTAAGGACACCAAGCAAAATAAACCGGGGCCCATCCATATAACTTACTTTACCTTGTTTACATTGTTAAAGACCCTATCTTGACAAAGATTCTCTCCTTTATCCAAACTCCACTCTTCCAAGCTCTCTTCTCAAAAAGGTCTTTACTTTGGGGCTTCCATGCTCATCTCTGCATTGTCCAATTTTAGTAAGGATACTGCTAAGTCACTTTAACCAGAATGCCCCACCATCAATGTCTGATCACCCTTAATATCTAATCTGATTCCTCATCCTCCATCATCCCCAGGTGATATCTGATTATACTGGCCTGCCTCCAGTGAGAATTTCATTATGTCCTTTATCCAAATCCCACCCTTTATCCTGTGGCTTCACCTTAGTAACTTCCTATCCACAGACCACCCATACCCCAGCTCCTTGGCTGTAGAATCTTCACTTGTCTTTCTTGTATTAGGAATTGAGCCTGATCTCTCTCCTCTACTACAAAACCCCAGTGTGGCAATCCCTACACCTATTGAGATAGTCCTCCTGAAAACAGTCTGCCTTAATGTTCTCCAACAAGTGTCAAGAATATATATTTTTTCCATGTTATTCCTTATGTTCCACAAGTAAGTGAAACCATATAACAATTGCCTTTCTGAGATTCACTTATTTAACTCAGCATAATTTCCTCTATTCCCATCCATGTTGATGAAAAAGTTGGATATTCATCCTTTCTGATGGCTGAGTAATATTCCATTGTATATATGGACCACATCTTATTCATCAATTTTTCTGTTGAAGGGTATCTTGTCTATTACCACAGTTTGATATTGTAGACACTGCTGCTATGAAAATTGGATTACATATGGCCCTTCTTATCACTACATCTGTATCCTTGGAGACAATACCCCAAATTAATTTTTGAGGAATCTCCACACTGTTTTCCAAAGTGGATGCACCAACTTGCATTCCCACCAACAGTGTAAGAGGGTTCTTCTTTCTCCATTAGGAGAGGGAAAGGGAATTGGAGGGGGAAATGAACCATGAGAGACTGTGGACTCCAAGAAACAAATTGAGGGTTTTAGAGGAGTGGAGGGATGGGTGAGCCTGGCGGTGGGTATTAAGGAGGGAATGTATCGCATGGAGCACTGGGTGTTACACATAAACAATCAATCTTGGAATACTACATCAAAAATTAATGATGTATTGTGTAGTGACTAACGTAACAATATAATAACAATAAAAAAGTGCACGTGCGCATGCACACGCACACACACACACACACACACAAGAATATATTTCTTTTTCTTTAAAAATCTCCAAATAAGGGTGCCAGGGTGGCTCAGTCAGTTAAGTGTCTGACTCTTGGTTTTGGCTCAAGCCATGATCTTAGTGTTGTGAGATCGATTGATGTTATCAGGTTCTGTGCTCAGTGTCTACCAGAGATTATTTCCCCATCCCTCTTCTTTCCTTCCTGCTCCTCTCCCTGCTCACATGCTCTCTGTCTCTCAAATAAGTAAATAAGTAAGTAAGTAAGTAAATAGTATTTTAAAAATATCTCTAAATACAGTCACATTCTGAGGTACTGGGACTTAGGACTTGGAGGGGAAACACAGTTTAGTCCTAACAACAGGGTTTAGGTGAGTCATTTATGTGGACCTTATGCTACATAGTAACTAGGACATAGAGGAACATAAAGAACCAGGTGCTAAGTCCTCAGTGAATGGGGTGGGGTGGGGGCGGTGACCAGGCCAGCACTGGCAGCAGTATATGTGAGTGTTTGAGGGGAGCAGTTTATATTTTCATGCATGAGTCTCAAAGGAGAGTTGGCTTTTGAAAAGAGGGACAGAAGTGGTCTGAAAGTAGCCAAAGAGTCAAGGAGAATAATCTGGATTACCTCCCTCATTCTGAGGCATTTGGAAATACAGACCTGAAAATACAGTCTCCACCTGAGAGGGCTACATGAGCAGTGACATCCTCAGGCAACAGTCTTGTTTTTACAAAGGCAAGGTGTGGACAGGATGTTGGGAGAAGGGGCTGAGAATACAGGGGAGTTAGCCAATCAGAGCAGGAGTTTACATTAGCAGCATCTGGGTCCCAGCCTACAGTGTCCACACATATGTGTGTGTGTGTGTGTGTGTGTGTGTGTGTGTGTACATTCCATCTATTTCAAGACCACCAATCAGCCTTTTCCATCTCCAAAGCAATAATTCTTATTGTCTACTGCCTATGTGGGACATTTTCACCACTGCAAACTGGTGGCTGCAAGAACCACACTTACTCAATTGTAACATTGGGCCACCTGAGAAATGGCAGCTGACTCTCCAATTGTACTTTCAAATCCATTTGTCAATTTGTTCCTGGTGAGTAGTCCCCCCAAGAGCTCACACAGTCAACTCTCTCTCCATTATTCCAAGGACAGCTTGAAGTTAAAGAATCACATCCTGGGATTTGGTGTCTCCATTGGCCTCTCCCATCAAAAGGATCCAATTAAAGTGCCAAGGGCTGAAATGCTTTTTTATTTCATTGATGTAAGGCCAGGTGATTCCTCCCTTCAGATTTGTATATTAATGTTCAAAATAAGAAGTCAGCTGCATGCAGTGGCTTAAACTAATCCTACAAGATACATTTAGCCAAATAAGCATGTGCAAATGCAGAAATTTGAGTTTTGAGCTGGAACATCTGAAGGACAGGATGTGCCTGCACGTTTAGTACATTTTACTCCGTGGAATAAGCCAGGCACTTTACTAAGATGATGCATTGCTGAAAACTGTCTAGAAACAGAAAAATGAACCTGAGCCAGGACAGGCTTGGCTTAAATAGACAGGAATCCCAAATGAGGACCTTAAGGAAATGGGCTGAATTTGAATTATCTTAATCACTAGGAGGAGAAAAAAATCAGGCCTTTTTAAAAAAATAAAAATGGGAATATGTGAGAATATATGGGTATCTGGGCATCTCTCTTTAAATAATAATAAAATCATCATGTAAATAATTCTATTTTCATTCATTCAACCAGAATTTTTAAAAACCATTTTGTCTTCTGTCCTATACTAGGTGCTGGGGATATTGAAAGGCACAATTTCTCTGCCTGAGGATTTCCCAGTCTAGAGGGAAGACAGATAGTTACAGATGGTATGAATTGCCATTTGTCAATGGTTTAGAATAGATCCTGATTTCCAACCTGTAGACAGAGTCCTGGGGCAGAGATCATCTTGATTTGCAAAGTTTTACTGCACCAGGCATTTTCTAGGGAAAAAAAAAATATTTCACACATACATATGCTCCTTTAAAGGTGAGTGGATAAAGCTGTGACTAACAAAAAGAAAAGCGTTTCCAAATTCATGGGTTTCTTACCATTACGTAGGTTTTGATCAAAGGATATTAAAAGTATAGCTACATCTGGAAGAACAGGAAATATTTTGAAGTTCAAAGAGAGGCTTCAATTAAGGAAGAGCTAAGAACCAGTCTCATCACCAGCATGGGACCTCTGTTTCCAGGGTAATCTCAGTTCAGTGGGACTGCAAGACTAGATGTTTCTTCTGATTCAAGACTGATCACCCACTTGGGTTCCAGATTCCTTGTCCCTCTCCTTAGGACTCTCACTCTGTTGGTTACCTCTTCAATTTGGTATCTTCACTCTCTTCTTACCAGAGCGTTCTTTTACCCATATTCATGCTCAAGTCTCTTTATCTTTACAAGAATATTTTTTATCATATTAGTTCCATGGACATTTATTGGGATTGTGTATAACCTCATCTGGAATATCAGGAAAAGACCCTTTAAGAAGGTAGAAATTTACCTCAGGAAAAAATAAGTAGTCATTAGCCTCCAAGCTGAGGAGCAGGGGGTAGGATGGGTATTCCAAACCTTTCATTTTATCTCCTGAAGTGTCTCTCAAAGTCATTTGCTTTTCTCCACTTCCAAAACCAGCTAGTACAAACTGTAGCTGATCTAACTGTGGTCACTCTTACCTCCTGTCTGTTCTCCACACTGCAGCCAGAATGGTCTTTTCAAAATTTCTGAGGAGAAATCATGGTGGCTTGGACTTAAATGCTGGCAGTATAAATGGAGAAAAGTAAACAGAATTAAGATATATTGGGAACTGGAACCAGTAGAATTTGGTGATGGATTCAGTGACAGAGAGTGAGGGAAATGGGATTTTCAAAGGTAATTCCTAAGAGTTTGGTTTGAGCAACTGAGTGGGTGCTGGTTTCATTTACTGAGAGCCTATGTAAGAAACAGGTATGGAGGCTCACTGTCCCACCTCTACCAAGCACCTTCTCCTTCCTTTTCTTTTTGGGTTGTGAGTTGTTAGGGTAATTGGGGGTTGGAGTGCTTGATTAGCAAACTGAAAGGCATTGTGAAATTCATTCTTTAGAGATGAACTTGAGATATTACTTTGCTAACCCATGACACCAGCATTCATTTCTCTCTGCATACTAACTTCCCCATCTTTCCTTCCTTCCCTATCCAGCCTAGATCCCATTTTGTGTCACTTCAACCTCTCTCTTACCAAATACCCTTGCCCCACTGTTTTCCCAATTCAACTTCTGGCAAAATACAACTTGGATGAATCCAATTATTGCCCACCTCTGGTTGCTAAGCACTGCTGGAAATCCACACAGATTGGTGTCACTGTAAATCACCAGTGCTGCTCTGAATTTATGGTCTCCAACTCCAAATGGACCCTCAGTGCTTCCTGGCAATCCTTATCTATTTCCCTTGTCAGCTTTCTCTCATTCTCCACAGTGGCTATTTCAGATTTTAACCATTTCTTAAACCCTACTTCCCCTTCTCTCTGATCAGATGAAGCCATTCCTACTTCACAGAAAATATACAAGTCTCCAGAATGAACAACTGCCTCATGCTTCTCCCATCAACCTATATTCTTCCTTGAGTCTAAAACTATCCTTTCTTATCCCTTTCCAGTTACATGTCTCTTCCTGAATCTAAAAGTAATACTTCAGCTGGCTCTCATTCCCTCTTACTTTTTAGGAATCTTCTTTATTTATCCCTACTGTTCCCTATATTGTTCAACCATTCCTTTACCAGCTCCTTCCCAATGGCATTGAAACTTGTTCAGGGCTCCCCTATCTTTAAAAAAAAATTTTTTTTAAAGAATCTATTGTTCTCTCTATTCCTTACTACCAGGTTTCTCTTCTTTCTTCTCATTAAAACTTTCTGAAAATATTGTCAACACTGGTTTTGTCTCCAATTCTTATAGCCCGCTCTCTTCACAAACCATGGAAGTCTTGCCTTTACCATGAACCTACCTTCATCATTGTCATAAACAATCTCCCTTTTGAATTCTAATGTGATCATCTAATGTGATCATCTTCTGATCACTATGTTCCTTGGAATCTCAGCAGCCTCAATATTGTTCACCACATCTCCCATCTAGAAATCTCCCTTCCGCCTTGGTTTCTATGAGCCACACTTCCCTGGTTTTCCTGTGACCTCTTAGGCTATTGTTCAGTCTTCCTCTTCTTGACCTTGAATCACAGAGTTATGTGCTGGACTTTCCTCTCTTTTTCTTTTGTACCTTAATCTTGGATGTATTCTGTAGTAGATTATTTGCAAAAAAATGATACCAATTTTCTATCCCTCCTTATATCTATACTCTTTGTTATGTAACTTACAACTCCTTCTGTGAAGAGATAGAGTCTATTTCTCTACTTCTTGAACCTAGACAGGCCTTGGCTTATTTGAATAGAACAATATGGACATTAGGAGAAGGAAAGGAACAGTGAATTGGGGGAAATCAGAGGGAGAGACAAAGCATGAGAGGCTCTGGACTCTGAGAAACAAACTGAGCATTTTGGAGGGGATGGGAGTTGGGTGTTAAGTGAGCCTGGTTGTGGTATTAAGGAGGGCACATATTACATGGAGCAGTGGGTGCAATGCATAAACAATGCATCTTGGAACACTTAAAAAGTAAAAAAAATAAAAAAAGAAAAGAATATGGCCATTTGTACCCCAATGTTCATAGCAGCAATGGCCACAGTTTCCAAACTGTGGAAAGAGCCAAGATGCCCTTCAACAGATGAATGGATATGAAGAAGATATGGTCCATATACACTATAGAGTATTTTGCCTCCATCAGAAAGGATGAATATCCAACTTTTGTATCAACATAGATGGGACTGGAGGAGATTATGCTGAGTGAAATACGTAAAGATGGTTTCACTTACTTGTGGAGCATAAGGACATAAGGACACAGAGGACATTGGGAGAAGGAGAGGAGAAGGGAGTTGGGAGAAATTGGAGGGGGAGATGAAGCATGAGAGACTGTGGACTCTGAGAAATAAACTGATGGTTTTGGAGAGGAGGAGGGTGGGGGTTTGGGTGAGCCTGGTGGTGGGTATTAAGGAGGGGGCATATTGCATGGAGCGTTGGGTATGGTGGGTAAACAATGAATCTTGGGACACTGAAAAAATAAAATTAAATTCAAAAAAAGAGAATATGGAAAACCAATACTGTGCTGCTTCCAAGCCTGGGTCTCACTTCCCACTTCCATGTGAGCAGACGTGGGTTGCCTTCCTGGACAATGAGAGTCTCGTGACCCAGTCTCCTCAGCCAATAACCAGACAAGCAGCTGGTAAGTGAAGCCATCTGACACCAGTCAGCCTCAGCCATTCTGCCAGCTGACCACAGACACATGAACAAGCCCATCTAAGATCAGCTGAGCCTGGCCCAGATCACGGAGCTTATAAACTCATGAACAGTTTCACATGGTTGTTTTAAGCTACTAAACTTTGGGGTGATTTGCTATGTAGCAAAAGCTAATTGATATAGTTTCACTCCCTTTTATGCCTCAGTGGTCATCTTTATGTTGGTAATTTCATAGACTATGTCTCTAACACAAATCTACTTTCCTAAGTCCAAATTCACATTTATACTTACCTAATAGATAAAAGCATTTATCAGCCATATATATACATATATATATATATATATATATATATATATATCTCCAAACCTTTCATTTTATTTCCTAAAGTGTCTCTCAAAGCCATTTGCTTTTCTCCATTTCCAAAACCAGCTAGTACAAACTGTCATTAACTCTTGCATGGATATTTTAATGTACTTGTAGCTGATCTAACTGTGGTTACTCTTGCCTCCTCTCTGTTCTCCACACTGCAGCCAGAATGGTCTTTTCAAAATTTATAAAATTTATATTTCAATATTTATATAGTGGTGGGGGTATATAAATATAAATATATATATATATTTATATATATATGAAGAGAAATGTGTGTAGCATTGCATTGTATCCAGGCCCATATAAAATTTTATATACACATATATATTTATATATAAATTTATATATATATTTATAAATTTATAAATATATATATATATTGTATCCAGGCCCATATAAAATTTTATATATATATATATAATTTATAAATTTATAAATAAATATATATATTGTATCCAGGCCCATATA